>NW_026948557.1:0-92241 GCF_035770615.1 Melospiza melodia melodia
TTGGAAAAATCGAAATTTTGAGTCAGAAAAACGTGTAAAAATCGCTATTTTTGGGTGAAAAAACGGCGATTTGGGGCAAAAATCCGATTTTTTCCAACGACACACCTTCCGACAAGAACGCACTCAAATCTCCTTAGAAAAAGTCAACTTTTCACCTAAAACCGTGTTAAAAAAATGGTAATTTTTGGGCGAAAAATCTGCGATTTTGGTGAAAATGGGTCAATTGGGGAAAAAAACCGTCGCTTGTGGGAAACTCAATATTTTATGGAAAAATTGAAATTTTGGTGGGGAAAAACCAGAATTTCGGGTGGGAAAACTGGGCAAAAATCGCTATTTTGGGGTGAAAAACGCAAATTTCAGTGACATTTCACTTTTTTGGTCAAAACCCGTTCCATCACAAACGCCCTCAGAACATTCTAGAAAAACTCAACTTTTGACCTAAAACCGTGTTAAAAAATGGTAATTTTAAGCTAAAAAAAGGCGTTTTTTTGCGAAAAACCTTTATTTTCCTTTGCCAAAGTGCATTTTTTCGGGGAAAAAACCCAAAATTTTAGTAACACCCACTCAGGGCATCGCTAAAAATGAGCGAGACGTTGACGCTGGCGGGTTTACCCGAGGCCTTGTCCAGCGAGCGCTGCGCCAGCCCCAGCGGGAGCCGCTCGTGCCCCACCAGGCAGGTGAAGACGGCGCCGCCCTCCCAGTCGCGCGCCGGCACCGTCAGCGCGCTCAGCGCCAGGTGGGCGCGGCCGGAAGGGGCGTGGCCGGCGTCGGGGCGGGGCCGGAAGGTGAGGGCGCGGCCCGGCGGGAGGGGCCGCCCGTCCTGCAGCCACTGGACGAGGAGGTCGGGGCGGGTTGAAGTCGCGAACGAGGCAGGTGAGCGTGGCCCAGGTGCGCAGGCGGAGCTGCTCGGCGGGCGGGGCCAGCAGGTACACGTTGGGCGGGGACGCGTCCGGAACTAAAAAACAGAAAAATTTGGGGTGAAAATGAGAAATTTTGGGGTTTTATAATGGATATTTGGGGTTTTGGGGTGAATAAAGGGAGTTTTGGGGTGAAAAATTGGGATTTTGGGGGTGGGCGTGGCCCAGGTGCGCAGGTGGAGGCACACCCAAAGGGCGGGGAGGCGTCTGGAACTAAAAACAGAAAAATTTGGGGTTAATTATTGGGATTTTGGGGTTTTATAGGGCATGATTTGGGATTTTGGGGTGAATAAAGGGGATTTTGGGGCGGAGCTGCTCGGCGGGCGGGGCCAGCAGGTAGACGTTGGGCGGGGACGCGTCCGGAACTGGAAATGCAAAAAATTTGGGGTGAAAATGAGAGATTTTGGGGTTTCATAGGGGATATTTGGGGTTTTGGGGTGAATAAATGGGATTTTGGGGTGAATAAATGGGAATTTTGGGGTGAATAAAGGGGATTTTGGGGCGGAGCTGCTCGGGCGGCGGGGCCAGCAGGTAAACGTTGGGCGGGGACGCGTCCGGAACTGGAAATGCAAAAAATTTGGGGTTAAAATGGGAGATTTTGGGGTTTTATAATGGATATTTGGGATTTTGGGTGAAAAAATGGGAATTTTGGGGTGAATAAAGGGGATTTTGGGGCGGAGCTGCTCGGACGGGCGGGGCCAGCAGGTAAACGTTGGGCGGGGTGCGTCCGGAACTGGAAATGCAAAAAATTTGGGGTTAAAGTGGGAGATTTTGGGGTTTTTTGGGGGTTTTGGGGATGAAAAATGGGAATTTTGGGTGAAAAATGGGGATTTTGGGGGGTGGGCGTGGCCCAGGTGCGCAGGCGGAGCTGCTCAGCGGGCGGGGCCAGCAGGTACACGTTGGGCGGGGACGCGTCCGGAACTAAAAAACAGAAAAATTTGGGGTGAAAATGGGAGATTTTCGGGTTTTGGGGATGAAAAATGGGAATTTTGGGGTGAATAAATGGGAATTTTGGGGGGTGGGCGTGGCCCAGGTGCGCAGGCGGAGCTGCTCGGCGGGCGGGGCCAGCAGGTAAACGTTGGGCGGGACGCGTCCGGAACTAAAAATGAAAAAATTTTGGGGTTAATTATTGGGATTTTGGGGTTTTTGGGTAAATAAAGGGGAGATTTGGGGTTTTATAGGTGGTGTTTGGGTTTTGGGGTGAAAAATGGGGATTTTGGGGATGGGCGTGGCCCAGGTAAATGTTGGGCGGGGGACGCGTCCGGAACTGGAAATGCAAAAAATTTGGTGTTAATTATTGGGATTTTGGGGTTTTATAATGGATATTTGGGGTTTTGGGGTTAATTGTTGGGATGTTTGGGGTTTTAGGGTGAATAAAGGGGATTTTGGGGCAGGTGAGCGTGGCCCAGGTGCGCAGGCGGAGCTGCTCGGCGGGCAGGGCCAGCAGGTAGACGTTGGGCGGGGACGCGTCCGGACTGGAAATGGAAAAATTTTGGGGTTAGATTTGGTGGTTTTGGGGTTTTGGGGTGAATAAAGGGGAATTTTGGGGTGAATAAAGGGGATTTTGGGGCGGAGCTGCTCGGCGGCGGGGCCAGCAGGTAGACGTTGGGCGGGGACGCGTCCGGAACTGAAAACGGAAAAAATTTGGGTTAATTGTTGGGATTTTGGGGTTTTATAATGGATATTTGGGGTTTTGGGGTGAATAAATGGGGATTTTGGGGTGAAAAAAGGGGATTTTGGGGCGGAGCTGCTCGGCGGGCGGGGCCAGCAGGTAAACCTTGGGCGGGGTCGCGTCCGGAACTGGAAATGCAAAAAATTTGGGGTTAAAATGGGAGATTTTGGGGTTTTATAGGGGATATTTGGGGTTTTGGGGTGAATAAATGGGAATTTTGGGGTGAAAAATGGGGATTTTGGGGGGTGGGCGTGGCCCAGGTGTGCAGGCGGAGGCACACCGAGGGCGGGGACGCGTCCGGCACTGAAAACGGAAAAAATTTGGGGTAAATTGTTGGGATTTTGGGGTTTTATAGGGGATATTTGGGGTTTTGGGGTGAATAAAGGGGAATTTTGGGGTGAATAAAGGGGATTTTGGGGCGGAGCTGCTCGGCGGAGCGGGGCCAGCAGGTAGACGTTGGGCGGGGACGCGTCCGGAACTGGAAATGCAAAAAATTTGGGGTTAGATTTGGTGGTTTTGGGGTTTTGGGGTGAAAAATGGGATTTTGGGGTGAATAAATGGGAATTTGGGGTGAAAAATGGGGATTTTGTGGGGTGGTGTGGCCCAGGTGTGCAGGTGGAGGCACACCGTGGGCGGGGACGCGTCTGGAACTAAAAATGCAAAATTTTTGGGTTAAATGCGGTAGTTTTGGGGTGAAAATGGGAGATTTGGGATTTTGGGGGGTTTTGGGTGAATAAAGGGAGATTTTGGGGTTTTGGGGTGAATAAAGGGGATTTTGGGGCGGAGCTGCTCGGCGGGCAGGGCCAGCAGGTAGACGTTGGGCGGGGACGCGTCCGGCACTAAAAATGCAAAATTTCCTCCTAAACACCCCAAATTTTCTCCTAGAAACCGCAAATTTTCACCTAAAACCCCCAAATTACATTTTCTCCTAAAAACCCAAATTTTCACCTAAAACCCCCAAATTTTCACCTAAAACCCCAAATTACATTTTCTCCTAAACACCTCAAATTTTCACCTAAAATCCCCAAATTTTCACCTAAAATCCCAAATTTTCTCGCCAAAACCCCCAAATTTTCACCTAAATTCCCCAAATTTCCACCTAAAAACCCCATTTTTTTCCTAAAAACCCCAAACTTCCACCCAAAAACCCCAAATAATTTTTTCCCAAAACCCCCAAATTTTCTCCCTAAAATCCCCAATTATTTTTTCCCCTAGAAATTTCGAATTTTTTTCCTAAAACCCCCAAATTTTCTCCTAAAAATCCCCATTTTTTTCCTAAATCCCTCAAATTTTCACCTAAATCCCCCAGATTTCCACCTAAAATCCCCAAATTTTCACCTAAACACCCCAAATTTCCACCTAAAACCCCCAAATTTCCACCCAAAAACCCCATTTTTTTTCCTAAAACCCCCAAATTTTCACCTAAAACCCAAATTACATTTTCTCCTAAACACCCCAAATTTCCACCTAAAAACCTGAAAATTTCACCTAAAACCCTCAATTTTCACCTGAAAACCCCAATTTTTTTCCTAAAATCCCCAAATTTTCACCTAAAAACTCCAAATTTTCACCTAAAACTCCCAAATTTTCTCCTAAAAACCTCAAATTTTCCCCTTTTTTTATCCAAAACCCCCCAATTTTTTCTCCTCCTCCTTCAGCCAACCCCGCCACCGAACCGGGCTAAAATTCCAACATTTTGCTCCAAAACCCCCAAATTTCAACGCAAAAATTCCAAATTTTCTCCAAAACCCCCAAATTTCCACCTAAAAACCCCCATTTTTTTTTCTAAGAACCCCAAACTTCCACCCAAAAACCCCAAATAATTTTTCCCAAAACCCCCAATTATTTTTTCCCCTAGAAATTTCGAATTTTTTTCCTAAAACCCCCAAATTTCCACCTAAAACCCCCAAATTTCACCTAAAAACCCAAATTACATTTCCTCCTAAACACCCCAAATTTTCTCCTAAACACCCCAAATTTTCTACCATTTTTTTTTCTAAAAACCCCAAATTTTCTCCTAAAACCGCCCAAAATACATTTTCTCCTAAACACCCCAAACTTTCTCCTAAAATCCCCAAATTTTCCACCTAAAACCTCCAAATTTCCACCTAAAACCCCCAAATTTCCACCTAAAACCCCAAATCTGCACCCAAATTTTCTCCTAAAATCCCCGATTTTTTCCTAAAAACCCCAAATAATTTTTCCCAAAACCCCAAATTACATTTTCTCCTAAAAACCCAAATTTTCACCGAAAACCCCCAAATTTTCACCTAAAACCCCCAAACTTCCACCCAAAAAACCCCAAATTTCCACCTAAAACCCCCATTTTTTTTCCTAAAATCCCAAATTTCCACCTAAAATCCCAAATTTCCACCTAAAACCCCCGGTTTTTTTCCTAAAAACCCCAAATTTCCACCTAAAAACCCCATTTTTTTTTCCTAAAAACCCCCAAACTTCCACCCAAAAACCCCAAATTTTTTTTCCCCCAAACCCCCAATATTTTTTTTTCGTTTTTTTCCCCCCCAAAACCGACTCACCGGTGGCCTTCCTCATGGTGACCTCCCTGGGGAAGAGCAGCGCCTCGGGGTGCGCCACGCGGCACGTGAACTCGCAGCCCCGACTCCCCAGGCCTCGGCCGCCACGCTGGCCACGCCCTCGGCCTGCAGCAGCCCATTGGCCTGCAGCGCGGGCGGGGCCGTGGCCGTGGCCAATGGCCGCTCGCCGTCCAGCCACGTGATCTCCAGCCCGTCCAGACGGCGGCGCCAGGTTGGAGACGCGGCAGGTGAGGCGCGCCGCCCGCTTCCCGGAAGACGTCGGCGAAGGACGGCGGCACCGGCTCCACGCGCAGGTCGGGGGCGGCCAGCGGTTGGGTCGTCTGTTGGGTTGGGGTTGGGTTGGTCAATGGGAGGACCTTCTGGATGGTTTTTGACCCAAAATGATCGTTGGGGTTGAGGGTTGGCCAATGGAAGAGTCTTGATGAAGATTTCGGGCGGTTTTGACCCAAAATGATCGTTGGGGTTGGCCATTGGTCAATGGAAGACCCTGCTGGATGGTTTTGGGTGGTTTTTGACCCAAAACGATCGTTGAAGTTGACGTTTGGGTCAACTGGAAGAGTTTTGATGGTGGTTTTGGGTGGTTTTGGGTCAAAATGATCGTTGGGGTTGAGGGTTTGTCAATGGGAGGCCCTTCTGGATGGTTTTGGGTGGTTTTTGACCCAAAATGATCGTTGGGGTTGAGGGTCGGCCAATGGAAGACCCTTCTTGAAGGTTTTCGGTGGTTTTTGACCCAAAACAGTCATTGGGGTTGAGGGTTGGTCAATGGGAGACCCTTCTGGATGGTTTTGGGTGGTTTGGTTGGGTCAAAATGATCGTTGGGGTTGAGGGTTGGCCAATGGAAGACCCTTCTTGAAGGTTTTGGGTGGTTTTTGACCCAAAAGCGGTCATTGGGGTTGGCCATTGGTCAACTGGAAGACCCTTCTCGATGGTTTTGGGTGGTTTTTGACAGCTCAACCCAACCCGACCCAATGAGTTCAACCCAACCAAATAAATTCAACCCAACCCAACTCAACCCAACCCAACCCAACCCAACCCAACCCAAACCCAATCAACTCAAATCAACCCAACCCAACCCAAGTCAACCAGGTCAACTCAACTCAACACAACTCAACCCAATCGACCCAACCCAACTCAACTCAATTCAACTCAACCCAAGTCAATCAACCCAAACAAACTCAACTCAACTCAAGTCAACCCAACCCAACTCAATCAACTCAACCCAACTCAACCTAACTCAATCAACCAACCCAACCCAACCCAAGTCAACTCAACCCAACCCAACTCAACCCAATCAATCCAACCCAAGTCAACTCAACTCAACCCAACGCAACCCAATGAGTTCAACCCAACCCAACTCAACCCAATCAACCCAACCCAACCCAACTTAACCCAACTCAATTTTTTTCTGACTTTCACCACGAAACCACCCCAAAACCGCCCAGATTTCCCCCAAAATCTCACATCCGCACTCCATGGCCTTGCTGGTGTTCCTCATCTCGCCGCCGGCCTGGCAGGTGAAGACGGCGCCGCCCTCACCAGTCGGCCTCAGCTGACCTCGACGCGGCTGCCGGCCACGAAGAGCCCGGAAGGTTCCGGCGCCGGCGGCAGCGCGGTGACGCCCTGGCGCACGGGGGGCGCCGTTGCGCAGCCAGCGGATGGGGGCGGCGCCCAGGCCGCGCCGGGAGCCGCGGGCCTGGCACAGCAGCGAGGAGTTGCGCCAGGGGCCCTGGAAATCCTCGCGCGACGGCGGCCGGAGCGACAGCGAGGGCGGCGCAGGGACAGGGAGCCGGGGCCTGGGGGGAGAGACAGGGGGGAAAAAAATTTGGGGTGAAAAGGCGGAAATTTGGGGTGAAAAGGTGGAAATTTGGGGTGAAAAGGTGGAAATTTGGGGTGAAAAGGCGGAAATTTGGGGGAGATAGGTGGAAATTTGGGGTGAAAAGGTGGAAATTTGGGGTGAAAAGGCGGAAATTTGGGGTGAAAAGGTGGAAATTTGGGGTGAAAAGGCGGAAATTTGGGGTGAAAAGGCGGAAATTTGGGGGAGATAGGTGGAAATTTGGGGTGAAAAGGTGGAAATTTGGGGTGAAAAGGCGGAAATTTGGGGTGAAAAGGTGGAAATTTGGGTGTGAAAAGGCAGAAAATTTGGGGTGAAAAGGCGAAATTTGGGGGAGATAGGTGGAAATTTGGGGTGAAAAGGCGGAAATTTGGGGTGAAAAGGCGGAAATTTGGGGTGAAAAGGTGGAAATTTGGGGTGAAAAGGCGGAAATTTGGGGGAGATAGGTGAAATTTGGTGAAAATAGGTGGAAATTTGGGGGAGATGGGCGGAAAGTTGGGGGAGATACGCGAAAATTTGGTGAAAAATAGGTGGAAATTTGGGGAGATAGGTGGAAATTTGGGGAGATACGCGAAAATTTGGGGGAGATACGCGGAAATTTGGGGAAGATACGCGGAAATTTGGGGAGATAGGTGGAAATTTGTGGAAGATACGCGGAAATTTTTGGCACATTTTTTGGGCCATTTCAGTCCATTTTTGCTACAATTTTTGGCCCATTTTATTTCATTTTTTGGGCCATTTTAGTCCATTTTTTGCTACATTTTTTGGACCATTTCAGTCCATTTTTTGGCCATTTCAGTCCATTTTTTGCACCATTTTGGCAGATTTTTTGGACCATTTAAGTTCATTTTTTTGGGCCATTGCAGTCCATTTTTTCGCACCATTTTTTGGCCCATTCCAGTCCATTTTTTGCTACGTTTTTGGGCCATTTCAGTCCATTTTTGACCCATTTTTTTTGGGCCATTTCAGTTCATTTTTTGGGCCATTTTAATCCATTTTTTGCTACATTTTTTGGGCCATTTTTGGCACATTTTTTGGCCCATTCCAGTCCATTTTTTGCACCATTTCAGTCCATTTTTCGGGCCATTTCAGTCCATTTTTGCGCCATTTTTGACCCGTTTTTTGCCCCATTCCAGTCCATTTTTTTGCACCATTTCAGTCCATTTTAGCTACATTTTTCGCACCATTCCAGCCCATTTTTTGCACCATTTCAGTCCATTTTTTAGCCCATTTCAGTCCATTTCTTGCACCATTTTTTGCCCCATTTTTTCCCCATCTTTTGCCCCATTCCAGTCCATTTTTTGCCCCATTTTTGGCACATTTTTTGCACCATTTTTGGCCCATTTTTGCCCCATTTCAGTCCATTTTTTGCACCATTTTTGGCCCATTTTTTGGCCCATTCCAGCCCATTTTTGCACCATTTCAGTCCATTTTTTAGCCCATTTCAGTCCATTTTTTGCTACATTTTTTGGGCCATTTTAGTCCATTTTTTGGCCCATTTTTCACACCATTTTTGGCCCATTTTTTGGCCCATTTCAGTCAATTTTTTTGCACTATTTTTGACCCATTTTTTGCCCCATTTTTTGGCCCATTTCAGTCCATTTTTTTGCACTATTTTTGACCCATTTTTTGCACCATTCCAGTCCATTTTTTGGGCCATTTCAGTCCATTTTTGGCACATTTTTTGCACCGCTTTAGTCCATTTTTTGCGCCATTTTCGGGGCCATTTCAGTCCAATTTTTTGCTACATTTTTTGGCCCGTTTCAATCCATTTCACTCCATTTTTTGCCCCATTTTTGCCCCATTTTTTGCCCCATTTTCGCCCCATTTTCGCCCCATTTTTGCCCCATTCCAGTCCACTTTTTAGTCCATTTCAGTCCATTTTTTGTGGCAATTTCAGTCCATTTTTTGCCCCATTTTTGACACCATTTTTTGCGCCATTTCAGTCCATTTTTTAGTCCATTTCAGTCCATTTTTTGTGGCAATTTCAGTCCATTTTTTTGCCCCATTTTTGACCCATTTTTTGCCCCATTCCAGCCCATTTTTAGTCCATTTCAGTCCATTTTTTGGGCCACTTTAGTCCATTTTACTCCATTTTTTGGACCGTTTTAGTCCATTTTTTGCGCCATTTGACTCCATTTTTTGCTACATTTTTTGACCCATTTCAGTCCATTTTTTGCACCATTTTAGTTCATTTTTGGGCCTTTCCAGTCCATTTTTTGCTACCTTTTTTGGGCCATTTCAGTCCAATTTTTGCCCCATCTTTTGCCCCATTCCAGCCATTTTTTGCCCCATTTTTCCCCCCTTTTTGCCCCATTTTTTGCCCCATCTTTTGCCCCATTTTTGCCCCGTCTTTTGCCCCATTCCAGCCCATTTTTTGCACCATTTTTGGCACATTTTTTGGCCATTTTTGGCACATTTTTTGGGCCATTTCAGTCCATTTTTTGAGACATTCTTTGGCCCGTTTCAGTCCATTTTTGCACCATTTCAGTCCATTTTTTGGCCCATTTTTTGGGCCATTTTTGCCCCATTCCAGTCCACTTTTTAGTCCATTTCAGTCCATTTTTTGGCCCATTTTTTGCACCATTTTTGGCACATTTTTTTGGCCATTTCAGTCCAATTTTTGCTACATTTTTTGCATCATTCCAGTCCATTTTTTAGTCCATTTCAGTCCATTTTTTGGGCCACTTTAGTCCATTTTATTCCATTTTTTGGACCGTTTTAGTCCATTTTTTGCCCCATTTTCGCCCCATTTTTCGCCCCATTTTCCCCCCATTTTTGCCCCATTTTTTCCCCATTTCCGCCCCATTCCGCCCTTTTCCCCCGCCTCACCTGGTTTGTCACCTGGACGCTCCTCTCTCCGCGGGCGTGCCGGGCGTGGCACCGGAAGGGCTGCCGCGCCTTTCCCTCCTCCATGGCCATGCCCAGCCTCGACGCCGCCAGGAACGTTCCGGAAGCTCCGGAACCTCCGGAGCGCGGCAGGGCGGGGAAGGCGGCGCCGTCGGCAGCTGCGGTTCCGCGCGTCGCTCCAGGCGAAGGCCACGGGCGCGGGCGCGAAGCCGACGGCCACGCAGCCCACCGAGAAGAGCGAGGCGCCGGCGCCGCACGGCGACAGCGGGAACAGGTCCGGGGCGCGGGCGCCCGCTGCGGGCAGGGAAATCCAAAATTTCGGATTAAAAACGGAGAGAATTTGGCGAAAATTTGGCGAAAATTTGGTGAAAATTTGGTGAAAATCGGTGAAAATTCCGTCGAAATGCGACAAAGTTCGGCGGAATTGCGTCAAAAAATCGCGGCAAAAAATTCCGTGGGGGTTGCCGGGGAAATCGGGACCAGTATAAACCAGTATAGACCAGTATGGACCAGTATAAACCAGTGTAAACCAGTATAAACCAGTATAGACCGGTACAGACCCAGTATAAACCAGTATGGACCCGTATAAACCAGTATAAACCAGTATGGACCAGTATAAATCAGTATGGACCAGTATAGACCAGTATAAACCAGTACAAACCAGTATGGACCGGTTCCAGACCAGTACAAACCAGTACGGGCATCCCAGCTGGCCCAGCTCTACCCGTATAAACCAGTATGGACCAGTTCAAAACCAGTATAGACCAGTATAAACCAGTCCAAACCAGTATGGGCACCCCCAGCTCTACCAGTCCAAACCAGTATAAACCAGTAAGGACCAGTGCGGGCACCCCCAGGACCCCCAGCTCTACCAGTATAGACCAGTATGGACCAGTTCAAAACCAGTACGGACCAGTTCAGACCAGTATAAACCAGTATGAGCTGGGACCGGTCCAAACCAGTACAAACCAGTATGGACCAGTACCAGCACCCCCAGGACCCCCAGCTCTACCAGTATAAACCAGTATAAACCAGTTCAGACCAGTCCAGACCAGTTCAGACCAGTACGGCCACCCCCAGCTGGCCCAGCTCTACAGTATAGACCAGTACGGACCAGTCCAAACCAGTATAAACCAGTATGGACCAGTCCAGGCACCCCCAGCTGCCCCAGCTTGACCAGTATAAACCAGTCCGGACCAGTATAAACCAGTATAGACAGTATGGACCAGTATGGACCAGTACCGGCACCCCCAGCTGGCCCAGCTCTACCAGTATAAACCAGTATAAACCAGTATAAACCAGTACGGACCAGTTCAGACCGGTATGGGCACCTACAGCCACCCCAGCTCTACCAGTATGGACCAGTACGGACCAGTATAAACCAGTATGGACCAGTACATAACCAGTAAGGACCAGTCCGGACCAGTATAAACCAGTACGGACCAGTTCAAAGCAGTCCGAACTGGTATAAACCAGTCCAAACCAGTATAAACCAGTATGGACCAGTCCAAACTGGTATGGAACAGTAGGAACCAGTTCAAACCAGTCCAAACCAGTCCAAACCAGTCCAAACCAGTCCAAACCAGTATAAACCAGTATAAACCAGTATAAACCAGTATAAACCAGTCCAAACCAGTATAAACCAGTCCAAACCAGTCCAAACCAGTCCAAACCAGTCCAAACCAGTATAAACCAGTATAAACCAGTACGGACCAGTCCATACAACGAAATCAATTCCCTTAAACCCCAATTAAAGCCAATTAAAGCCAATTAAAGCCAATTAAAATCCAATTACAATCCAATTAAAATCCAATTAAAATCCAATTAAAGCGAATGAAAACTGAACAAACTCCCTAACGAACCAATTAAAACCTAATTAACACAAATTAATTCCCCTCGATACCAATTTAAACCAATTAGAATTAAATGAAAGCCAATTAAAACCAATTAGTGTGAATTAATTCCCTTCGGCACTAATTAAAACCAATTAAAGCCCAGTGAATTCTAATTAAAACCAATTAAAATGAATTAATTCCCTTCAGTGCTAATTAAAACCAATTAAAGTGAATAATTCCCTTTGGTACTAATAAAACTGATTGAAACCCAGTGAGTTCTAATTAAAATCAATTAAAACCAATTAAAATTAATTAAAACCAATTAAAATGAATTATATCCCTTTGGTACTAATTAAAACCAATTAAAACCCAGTGAATTCTAATTAAAATCAATTAAAACCAATTAAAACTAATTAAAACCAATTAAAATGAATTAATTCCCTTCAGTACTAATTAAAACCGATTAAAGCCCAGTGAATTCTAATTAAAATCAATTAAAATGAATTAATTCCTTCGGCACTAATTAAAACCGATTGAAACCTAATGAATTCTAATTAAAACCAATTAAAACGAATTAATTCCCTTAAAAATCCAGTTAAAACCAATTAAAGTCAATTAATTCCCTTAAATCCAATTAAAACTGATTACAACCCAATTAAACCAAATTAAAGGCAATTAAAACTAATTAATTCCCTTAAAAAAACCCAATTAAAACCAAATTAATTCTAATAAAAGCCAATTGAAACTAACTAAAATGAAATTAATCCCTTTCAATCCAATTAAACCAATTAAAACTCAATTAAAACCAATCAACCCCGATTGAAACCAATTAAACCCAATTAAAATTAATTAAAAACCATTTAAAAACCAATTAACCTCAATTAGAATCAATTAAATCCAATTAAAATTAAAGAAAATCCAATTAAAATTAAGTAAACTGAATTATGTTCAATAATAAGTAATTTTAAACGAAATTAAATTAATTAAATTGAAGAACAATAAATTAAATTGATTTAAATGAAATTAAACTAAATTAAAATTAAATTGAATTGAATTAAACTGAACTCAACTTAAATTAAATTAATTTAAAATAAATTAATTAAATCTTACTAAAACTCAATTAAGTCAATTAAAATGAATTAAAATTATTAAAACTGGCCAAAACATCAATTAAAATTGGATTAAAATTGAATTAAAAATATAATAAAAATTCGATTAAAATTCAATTAAAATTCCATTAAAACCAGTTAAAACCCCAATTAAAATTAATTAAAATTAAAGGCAATTAAAGCTCATTGAAAACCGCTTAAAAATAATTAAAATTAAATTAAAAACCAATTAAAACTCAAATCTCAATTAAAAATCAAAGAAAACCTAATTGAAAATAATTAAAACTTACTCTAAAAATGATAAACTCTAATAAAACACAATTAAAAATAATTAAAATTAATTAGAGCCGCCCATTACAAAGCCCGTTCAAAATCTCAAATTTTTCACCCCAAAATTCTCTTTTCTCCCCTCTAAAACCCCCAAACTTTGGACCCAAAATTCGCATTTTTCGCCCCAAAAATTCGCAAAAAGTTCAATTTTTTTCAACTCAATTTTTCTGCCTCCAAATTCAATTTTTAACCCAATTTTTTCTGCCCTAAAATCGCAATTTATAGCCCCAAAAAATCCAAATTTTCTGCCCAAAACTGCTCATTTTTAACTCCCCAAAAATCTCATTTTTCACCCCAAATTACCCCCAAAAAATTCAATTTTTTCCACTAAAAATCCCCAAATTTTGGACCCAAAATTCACATTTTTTACCTCCAAAATTTCCCCGTCCAAAAATTCGATTTTTACCCCAAATGTTCCTCCAAAAATTCATTTTTTTCCTTCTAAAAATTCGATTTTTTTCCCCCCAAAACTTCAATGTTTTACCCAAACGTCTGCGTTTAAAACCCCCCAAAAAATCAATTTTTTTCCTCTTAAAAAATCAAAATTTTCCCTCTAAAAACTCGAAATTTTCAGCCCAAAAATCCTCCAATTTTTACCTCCAATTTTTGATGGAAAAAACCCCCAAAAACTTCAAATTTCTTCCTCGAAAAATTCCCATTTTTTCCCCCCAAAAATTCAATTTTTCCCTCTAAAAATTCAGGTTTTTTTTCACCAAAATTCCCCAAAAATTCAAATTTTTCCCCCAAAATACAAATTTTTTCCCCCAAAATTCAATTTTTTCCCCCAAAATTCAAATTTTCCTGCCCAGGTGTTGTTTTGACCAAAAAAGGGGAAATTCCCCCCAAAACCCCCAAATTTCCCCTTTTTTTGTTGTTTTCGAAACTTTTTTTGGGGCCAAATTTCCTTTTTGGGGCCTTTGGGGTTTTCGGTTCCTTTTTTGATTTTTGGGGGGAAAAATGTTCAATTTTTTAATTGAATTTCATTAATTTTTAATTCGCTTTAATTACATTTAAATCATTTTTTAGTTGGGTTTTAATTACATTTAAATTCATTTCTAATTTGGCTTAAAATTCTTTTTTAATGAAATTTTTTTCCAATTTTATTTGGATTTTTAATTTGATTTTTTATTGACTTGAAAGCGATTTTTAATCAAATTTTAATCAAATTTTCATCAGTTTTGATTTGGTTTAGAATTGATTTTTAATTTCATTTTTAAGTGGATTTTTATCGACTTTAAAACAAATTTGAAATCAAATTTTAAACGAATTATACTTAATTTTAAATCAAAATTTAATCGAATTTTAATCAATTTTAAATTAAATTAAATAATTTTAATCTATTTTAATTGGGTTTTAATCGCATTTCAAATCCAATTTTTTTTATTTTAAAAATTCGAATTTTTAACCCTAAAATTTTCAAATTTTCACCAAAAAATTGGAAATTTTTACCCCTTTAAAAATCGATTTTTTAAATTGAAAACCCCCCTAATTTTGGTCCCTAAAAATTCAAATTTTCACTGAAAAAATCCCCAAAATTTTGCCCCCAAAAAATCCAAATTTTGGGACCTAAAAATTCCAAGATTTTGTCCCTAAAAATCCAAATTCTGGTCGATTAAAAACCCGAATTTTTGGACCTAAAAAATCCGATTTTTCCCCCCAAAAAATCCAATTTTCTTTTTCTAGAAATACGAATTTTTGGACTTAAAATTTCGAATTTTTAACCCCCCAAAAATTCAAAATTTTTACCTTAGAAAATCAAAATTTTCCCCCCAAAATTCCAAATTTTTCGGCCCAAAATTCCGAATTTTTGCCCCTAAAAATCCTGTCTTTTTCCCCGCCCAAAAAATCAAATTTTTTGGCCTGAAAATTCCAATTTTTAATCCTTAAAAATCCCAACGTTTTCACCCTAAAAATTCAAATTTCGCCCCCAAAAAATCCAATTTTCCGCCCCAAAAAAATCAAAATTTTTGACCCAAAAATTCCAAATTTTCCCCCTCAAAATTCCGAATTTTTCTCCCTAAAAATTCCAAATTTCTGTCCTAAAAAAATTCGGAATTTTCCCCCTAAAAAATTCGAATTTTTTACCCCCAAAATTCAAATTTTCACCCCAAAAAATTCAAATTTTCCTTTCTAAAAATTTCAAATTTTCCTCCCTCAAAAATTCAAATTTTCTCTCCCCCCCCAAAAAAAAAAATTTTCCCGCCAAACCCACCCCCACCAGAGATTTTCCCGCCAAAATTCCGATTTTCCCGCCAGACCGATTTTCCCGCCAGAATTTCGAATTTTCCCGCGGTTTTTTTCCGCCCCCGGGGGTTTTCGGGGTCGCGGAATTCGAATTTTGGGGCGAAAAGTCGCGATTTTGGGCGGAAATGTCGCGACAGAGGGCTCGGCACTCACCGCTCGACACCGTCACCGTCGTGCCGCTGCCCCAGGCGTCAATAGCGACCCACGGTGGGCGGGGCCCGCGGCGCGGCGCCGGCAAAAACGGGGGGAAACGCGAAAAACGGGGAAAAATGGGGAAAAACGGGAAAATTTGGGGGGAAAAAGGGGGGAAATGGTGGGGGAAAATAGGGGGAAAGAGGGGGGGAAGTTGGGGGAAGATTGAGGGAAAATTGGGGTTTTGGGGTGAAAATGTGGGAAAAAACGGGAGGAAAGTGGGGGAAAAACAAGGAAAATAAATGGACTAAAATTGGGGGAAAATGATAAAAAATGGGGAAAAATGGAAATTTTGGGGTTTTAGTGGGGAACGTTGGGGCAATGGTGGGGGAAAATGAGGGGAAAAAGGGGGGGAAAATTTGGGGATTTTTGGGTGAAACGTGGGAGTTTCGGGGGAAAAATGTGGGAAAAAAACGGGAGAAAAATGAAAAATGGGGGAAAATGGAGGGAAATAAAATGGGGAAAAATGGGGAAAAATGGAAAAAAATGGGAAAATTTGGGGGAAAAGGGGGAAATGGTGGGGGAAAATAGGAGGAAAGCGGGGGGGAAGTTGGGGGAAGATTGGGGGAAGATTGGGGGTTTTGGGGTGAAAATGTGGAAAAAACGGGAGGAAAGTGGGGGAAAATTGGATTTTTGGGGGGAAAAATGAGGAAAATAATTGCAGAAAATTGGGGGGAAATGATAAAAAGTTGAGAAAAAGGGGAAAAATAGGGGGAAGTGATGGGGGAAAATAGGAGGAAAGTGGGGGGGAAATTGGGGAGAATTGGGTAAAAGTTGGGGGTTTTGGGGTGAAAATGTGGGGAAAACCGGGGGAAAATGGAGGAAATGAATGGGGAAAAATGGGGGGAAAATGACTAAAAAATGGGAAAAAATGAAAATTTTGGGGTTTTTAGGGGGGAACGTTGGGAAAAATGGTGGGGAAAATAGGAGGAAAGCGGGGGAAAATTGGGGGAAAATTGGGGGAAAATTGGGGGGTTTGGGATGAAAATATGGAAAAAACCGGGAGGAAAATGGAGGAAAATGGAGGAAAATAAAATGGGGGGAAAATGGGGGAAAATGGAGAAAAATAAATGGGAAAAAATGGGGAAAATGATAAAAATTGGGAAATTTGGGGGGGAAAAGGGGGGAAATGGTTGGGGGAAAATAGAGGAAAGAGGGGGGGAACTTGGGGGGAAGATTGGGGGAAAATTGGGGTTTTGGGGTGAAAATGTGGGAAAAAACGGGAGAAAAGATGGGGGAAAATGGAGGAAAATAAAATGCGGAAAAATGGGGAAAAATGATAAAAAATGGAAAATTTGGGGAATGGGAAAAATCAAATTTTGGGGGGAAAACGGGAAATATTTGGGTAAAAAAATTAAAATATTTTGGGGAAAAAAAGGGGGAAAATGGGGAAAATAAATTTTATTCGGGGGATAAAGGCGGGGTTTGGGTTTAGACTGCCCGAGTTTGGGGGTTTTGGGGTGAAATTTGATTTTTTTGGGGATTTTTTGGGGTTTTTGGGGTTTTTGTCGGGTTTGTGCCCCCGGGAGCAGCAGCAGCGCCGGCGCCGCTCCCACGGTGCCACCGAGGGCGCCAAAAACCCGCCCGGGTTTGGGGCCAAAAAACCCCAAATCGGTCAAAATAGCGAGGGGGGAGGGGAGCGGGAGAAAAGAGGGAAAATTCGGGAAAATTCGGGGAAAAATTTGGGGGAAAATGGGAAAAAAATTTGGGATTTTGGGGGGGGGGGGAAATGGGAAAATTACGGGGAGAAAATTCGGGAAAATTTGGGGGCAAAATGGGAAAAAAAATTGGGATTTTGGGGGGGGGAATTGTGAGAAAAATGGGAAAAATTCGGCGGGATCTGGGGTATAAAATGGGGAAAATGGGGAAAAAATGAGGGAAAAATTGGGGAAATAT
This sequence comes from Melospiza melodia melodia, assembly GCF_035770615.1. Classification (NCBI taxonomy): domain Eukaryota; kingdom Metazoa; phylum Chordata; class Aves; order Passeriformes; family Passerellidae; genus Melospiza; species Melospiza melodia. The sequence continues at coordinate 17,432 of NW_026948557.1, forward strand.
TTGGGGAAAAAAGGGGGAAAATTTGGGAGAAAAAAAGGGGGGAAAGTAGAAAAAGTCGGGGGGGATTTTGGGGAAAAAATGGGAAAAAATTGGGAAAAAGGGGGAGAAAGGGAGGATTGGAAAAAACAAAAAAGGGGGAAAATTTGGAGCGATTTGGGGGAAAAATGGGAAAAATTCTGGGGGGATTTGGGGACAAAATGGGGGGAAATGGGGAAAATTTGGGGGAAAATGGGGAAAATCCAAGGGGATTTGGGGAAAATGGGGAAAATTTTGGGGAAAATTTGGGGGAATTTGGGAAAATTTGGGGAAAATCCAAGGGGATTTTGGGAAAATGGGGGAAATTTGGGGGAAAATTTGGGGGAATTGAACAATTTTGGTGCTTTTTGTGTGCACGATGTGATTTTTGTGACTCTTTTTGGGTGGATTTCAGCAGGAAGAGGGGAAAATTAAGAAATTTGGGGAAAATTTGGGAAAATCAGGGAAAATTAGGGGAAAAATTTGGGGGGGAAATGGGGGAAGGGAAGAGTTTTTGTGATTTTGTGTACAAAAATCGAGGGTTTTGTGACTTTTATTGGGATTTCACCTGGAAAGGGGGAAAAACTTGGGGGAATTTTGGGGGAATTGGGGAGAAATTGGGAGAAATGTTGGAAATTTGGGGGAAATGTGGAAATTGAGCGAAAGTTGTGCTTTTTGTGTACAAAAATGGGATTTTTGTGACTTTTTTGGGGTGGATTTCTGCAGGAAAAGGGGAAAGAATTGGAGGGAACTTGGGGAAATGTGAAAAATAGAGAAAAATGTGGAAATTGAATTAATTTACGAATAAATGGGATTGTTGTGACTTTTATTGGGATTTCACCTGGAAAGGGGGGGAAAATTGGGGGAAATTTGGGGAAAATGTGGAAATGGAGCAAATTTTTGTGCTTTTTGTGTACAAAAATGGGATTTTTGGGACTTTGGTCTTCCGGCCAAGCGTGAGTGACCCAAGTCAACGATGAGCGACCCAACCCAACCCAACTCAACTCAACCCAACCCAACCATGACCAACCCAACCCAACCATGACCGACTCAATTTCCTCTTCCTCTTCCACTCAACCCAACCCAAGCATGGCCAACCCAACTCAAGTCAATTCAACCCGACCATGCCCAACCCAACTTCCTCTTCCTCTTCCACCCAACCCAACCCAACCCAACTCAACCCAACTCAACCATGACCGACCCAACCGCCTCTTCCTCTTCCATTTGACCCAACCCAACCATGACCAACCCAACCATGTCAAACCCAACCCACCCAACCCAACCATGACCAACCCAACCCCCTCTTCCTCTTCCTCTTCCACCCAACCACGACCAACCCAACTCAACCCAACCCAACCATGACTGACCCAACTCAACCCAACCCAACTCACCATGACCGACCCAATTTCCTCTTCCTCTTCCACCCAACCATGACAAACCCAACCCAACTCAACCCAAGTCTACCAGTCCCGTCTTCCTCTTCCACCCAACCATGAGCAACCCAACCCAACCCAACCCAACCCAACGATGACCGACCCAACCCCCTCCTCCTCTTCCTCTTCCACCCAACCCAACCCAACCCAACCCAACTCAACCATGACAAACCCAACCCAACCATGACCAACCCAACCCCCTCTTCCTCTTCCTCTTCCACCCAACCCAACCATGACCAACCCAACCCAACCCAACCCAACCGTGACCTCCCGCCCCCCCGCTGAGGTTTCGCCCACCCTTCCCCGCCGGCGCGGCGCCGCCGTGAGCGGCGCAGAAATAGGCGCCGGAATCGCCCTCCTGCAGCCCCTCCCCCTCCAGCGCCGCCCCCTCCCCCCACCCTGAACCTCCCCCCTCCCCCTCCCCCCCCCAGGATCTCCAATTTGGGTCGCCCCTCCTCTGCCGCACCCACAAATCCCAAAACCGGCGGAATCGGCCCCGAGAACGCGGCAGAGGAGGCGCAGGGACCCCCCGGGGGGCTGGAGGTCCCCCCCGGACTCCTGCAGGGTCACGGCCGCCCGGAGCCCTGCGGGAAAAACGGGAGAAATCGTTAAAATTCCGTCAAATTATCAAAAAATAATAATAAAATGGGGGGGGAAGGGGCGTGGTCAGAGGGGAAAGGGGGGCGTGGTCAGGGGGGAAAGGGGGCGTGGCCTCACCCGGGAGGCAGAGGAGGGCGAGGAAGGCCAGGGCGGGCAGGGGGAGGCGGCCATGGCGGCGACGGTGCCGGGCTCTGACCGGACCCGGCTTTATAGGGAAAGGGGGCGGGGCTTGAGGGAAAAGGGGCGGGGCTTGCAGGGAAAGGGGGGCGGGGTTTAGGGAAAGGGGCGGGGCTTGGCCCTGGCGCGGGTGAAAGGGGTAATTAGTGCTGGCGGTTAATTGGAGGGCTGGGTTTGGTGATTGGTGGGTCCGGGGTTCATTGGGTTTAACGGGCGCGGGGTTTATCGCGATTAAACAACGCGTTAATTAATGGGTCCGCGTTATTGCAAGGGTCTGAGTTGTTAATTAAGGGGTCCCGGTTAATTGCAGATGTTCCGTTTGGCAATTAATGGGTCCCAGTTAATTGCCAGGGGTTCGGTCCATTAATTAATAGGTCCAAGGTAATTGGAAGAGTCAGATTATTTAATTCGTATTTCCCAGTTAATTGCAGGGCTTTGATCCGTTAATTAGTAGGTCCAAGGTAATTGGAAGAATCGGATTTATTAATTAGAATTTCCCAGTTAATCGCAGGGGTTCGATCCGTTAATTAATAGGTCCAAGGTAATTGGAAGAGTCAGATTTATTAATTAATATGTCCAGTTAATTGCAGGCACCCCTTTCATTAATTAATGGGTCCGGGTTAATGGCAATGGCCCAATTAATTAATAGATCTGAGTTTATCGCGTTTATCCAACTCATTAATTAACGGGTCCGGGTTAATGGCAATGGCCCAATCGATTAATTAATAGATCTGAGGTTATCGCATTTATCCAATTCATTAATTAATAGATCTGAGGTTATCGCGTTTATCCAATTAATTTATTAATAGATCTGGGTTTATCGTGATTATCCGACGCGTTAATTAATGGGTCCGGGTTAATTGCAAGGGTCTGATTTGTTAATTAAGGGGTCCCAGTTAATTGCAAGGGTCTGAGTTGTTAATTAAGGGGTCCCAGTTAATTGCAAAGGGTCTGATTTGTTAATTAAGGGGTCCCAGTTAATTGCAGGGGTTGGATTCGTTAATTAATGGGTTTGAGTTAATTTTAAGGTCTGATTTATTAATTAATATGTCCCAGTTAATTGCAGGCATCCGTTTCATTAATTAATGGGTCCGGGTTAATGGCAATGGCCCAATCCATTAATTAATAGATCTGAGGTTATCGCATTTATCCAATTCATTTATTAATAGATCTGGGTTTATCGTGATTATCCGACGCGTTAATTAATGGGTCTGGGTTAATTGCAAGGGTCTGATTTGTTAATTAATGGGTCCCAGTTAATTGCAGGGGTTCGATCCATTAATTAATAGGTCCAAGGTAATTGGAAGAATCGGATTAATTAATTAGAATTTCGCAGTTAATTGCAGGGGTTCGATCCATTAATTAATAGGCCCAAGGTAATTGGAAGAGTCTGATTTATTAATTAATGGGTCCCAGTTAGTTATAAGCATCCCCAGTTAATTAAAAGCATCCATTGCATTAATTAATGGGTCCCAGTTAATTTCAAGGGTCTGATTATTAATTAAGGGGTCCCAGTTAATTGCAAGGGTCTGATTTATTAATTAATATTTCCCAGTTAAGTGCAGGGTTCGATCCATTAATTAATAGGTCCAAGGTAATTGGCAGAGCCAGATTTATTAATTAATGGGTCCCAGATAATTGCAAGAGTCTCCTTCATTAATTAATGGGTCCCAGTTAATTGCAGGCATCCGTTTCATTAATTAATGGTACTGAGTTAATGGCAATGACCCGTTTCATTAATTAATGGGTCTGATTCATTAATTAATGTATCTGAGATAATTTCAAGGGCCTACATCATTAATTAATAGGTCCGAGATAATTGCAGGGGTTGAGTCATAAATTAATTGCTCCCAGTTAATTGCAGAAGTCAAGTTCATTAATTAATAGCTCCCAGTTAATTGCAGGCAGACATTTCATTAATTAATTGGCCCAGTGTTAATTGCAAGAGTCCAATTAATGTTTCTGGTTAATTACGGGCTGTGGTTAATTAATGGAGCCCCTAGCGTTGATTTTAATTAATTAGATGATTAAATGATTTAATTAATTGCAGAATTCTATTAATTAATGGGTCCATTATGGTTAATTGCCATTTATTAATTGAAGGTTAATTGCAGGTGTCCCTTTAAGTAATTAATGGATTGAGGTTAATCACAGGAATTCCTTTAATTAATTAATTAATTAATCGGTGTTATGTTCATTAATTAATTAATTAATCAGGGTTAAGAGCTATAATTAATTAATGGATAATAGGGGGATAATAACCGGAAATATGGTAATTAATTAATTAATGGATCAATCTGGATTTATCACGGCGATCTAATTAATGAACTCATCTGGATTAATAAAAGCAATTAAATTAATTAATTGATTCATAAAGTTCATTAAACCCAGGCATTTAATTATTAATTAATTAATTAATAAGAATTATTTAGGAATTTAAGGAGTAAAGAATTTATTATTGGTGAAATTCCCCCGGGGGGATTAATCGAGTCAATTAATTTAATAATTAAATAATTAATTATTAATTAATTATTTAATTATTAAATTAGTTAACAATTAACAATTAATTAACTAAACAACTGATTAATTAGTAGAAAATGAGTGCAATTAATTAATTAGTAGATAAGCAGCGAATAAAATAAAAAACCCCCGATTTTTTATGTATAGAAAAATATATATAATATAAATAAGATAATATATAAATAATATATATTATATAAATAAATATAATATAAATATAATATAAATAAATATAAATAAATATAATATAATATAATATAAATAAAATTAAATAAATAATATATAAATAATATATATTATATAAATAAATAAATATAACTATAATATAAATAAATAAAATAGAAGTAAATAAATAAATAAATAAATAAATATAAATATATAAATCATATATAACTATAATACAAATAAATAAAATATAATATAAATAAAAATAAATAAATAAAAATATATAAATAATATATAACTATAATATAAATAAATAAATATAATAAAAATAAATAAATAAATAAATAAATAATAAAATATATATATAAAAATAATATATATGTATAATATAAATCAATAATGACGCGTGGGAATTAATTAATTAATTCCGATGAATGGAGGCGAATGAAGGGCGGGGACTGAATGGATGACGTCACCGGGGCCGCTGTTTTGGCGGGGAAACCGGAGCGCGCCATTTCGCGCGCGGCCGCGGGGGGCGCAGCGCCCTCACAAATCCCCGAATTTCGGCAAAACCGCGGAAATTCCCCCCAAAAAAACCCAAAATTTGGGGCCCGAACCGCGCGGGAATCGCGGCCGGGGCTCCCGGGTTGGGGCCAGAGGGGAAAATTTTGGGGAAAAATCGAAAATTTTGGGTAAAAATGGGAAATTTCATGGGGGAGGTCAGGGATGATCCCCCGGTTCTGAATTTTCAACGTTTTTGACCCAAAAATCTCCGGGTTTGGGCCCAAATCTGCACCAGAGGCAAAAATCTGTAATTAACCATAATTAACTCATTAATTAATTGGATTGCTCCTAATTAACAGCTCGTTAAGGATCCCAGAACCCCAAATTTTCACCATTTTTGGCCAAAATTCTCTGATCCGGCCCCAAATCTGCACCAGAGCTTCCGAAGTGCCTCAAACCCTGTAATTAGTCCCAATTAACTCATTAATTAATTGGATACAAATTAATTAGATACCTCCTAATTAACAGCTCATTAATGACCTGAAAAAAAACCCAAATTTCGTCATTTTTGGCCCGAAATTCACTGATTTGGCCCCAAATCTGCACCAGAGCCAAAATCTGTAATTAACAACAATTAACTCATTGCCTAATTGTATGTCTCCTAATTAACAGCTCATTATTGACTCCAAAATCCCAAATCTATCCTTCTATCAGGATCTTTTAATTAGGATTGTATAATTAGGATAATTAATAGGTGTCAGTGCCTAATTGGATACTTTAGGACAGTTTAATGAGGATGGTTTAATTAGGATAATTAATAGATGCCAGCTCCTAATTGGACAGTTTGTCACAAAATGTTGTCGGCCATTTTGTGCCTTCTAATTAAAAACTGATAATTAATAATGAGATATTGAGAATTAATAATGAAGTCATGAGTGCGAGACTGTTTTACATTAAATAATATTTATTATTTATTATAGCGTGGCACATATTATTTATTTAATAAAAATATTTAAAATAGATTTTATTCTAAATATTGAAATAAAATATTAAAGAAAATATTGTTTAGTACAATATAAATAATAAAACAATTATTATGATAAAATGTTATAATGTAAATATTATGGTATAAACACTTTATTAAAATATAATTTATTTAAATACAATAAATAGAATTTTATTAATGTAATAGAAAATTTTATTGTATAAGAAATAATTCATTCCATTTACTCTTTATTATGTTTATTATTATATTTATTATATGTATTATATGTATTATATTTATTATATTTATTAAATTATTATATTTAATATTTAATATAAATTGATAAGTTATGTAATGCATTATAATATGACAATATTATCGCTTACTACAATATAATTTATTCTATTTACTCTTTATTACAATTATTACATTTAATAGAACGTTTCATTTATTGTATTTATTTCTATTATAACAATTCATTGCTTAGTGTACTGTAATTTAATCTATTTACTCTTTGCTATAATCATAATATTTATCATTTATTAAAATTTATCATTTATTATAATTACTATATTTATTATTTATAGAATTTATATTATATTTTATTTATTATGGCATAATAATTCATTGTTCAGTATATTATAACTTAATCAATTTACTCTTTATTACAATTAATATGTTATTGACGTACAAATCAAATAAAATAAACTACAATTTACAATAAAACAACATTACAATTTACCATTTATTTATTTATTTATTATCATATAAAACCATTTATTTTTTTTTTTCCTAATTCAATTTATTATATTCATTCTTTATTATATTTATTAAATTTATTAAATTTATTAAATTTATTAAATTTACTGTTTTTATTTTTTATTAGAAATTGATAATTTATGTTATGCATTATAATATGACAATATTATCGTTTACTACAATATAATTTATTCTATTTACTCTTTATTACAATTATTATATTTATTAGAACGTTTCATTTATTGTATTTATTATATTATAACAATTCATTGCTTACTGTAATTTACTCTTTGTTATAATTATAATATATATTATTATTAAAATTTATAATTTATTATAGTTACTATATTTATTGTTTATTAGAATTTATATTAAATTTATTTATTATGCCAACAATTCATTGATTACTATATTAAAATCTATTCAATTTACTCTTGATTACAATTACTATATTATTGATTTAAAATAAAATAAATTAAATTATAATTTATAATAAAATAATATTATAATTTACCATTTATTTATTCATTATCACATAAAACCATTTATTTTTTTTCCCTAATTCAATTTATTATATTCATTCTTTATTATATTTATAATATTATTAAATTTATGAAATTTACTGTATTTATTATTTATTATAAATTGATAATTTATGTTATGCATTATAATATGACAATATTATTGCTTACTACAATATAAATTATTCTATTTACTCTTTATTGCAATTATTATATTTATTAGAATGTATCATTTATTGTATTTATTATAACAATTCATTGCTTACTGTACTATAATTTATTCTATTTACTCTTTGTTATAATATTTATCATTTATTAAAATTTACCATTTATTATAATTACTATATTTATTATTTATTAGAATTTATAATTTATTTTATTTATTATGAAAACAATTCATTGATTACTACATTAAAATTTATTCAATTTACTCTTTATTACAATTACTATATTATTTATGTAAAAAATCAAATAAAATAAACTACAATTTACAATAAAACAACATTACAATTTACCATTTATTTATTTATTTATTATCATATAAAACCATTTATTTTTTTTTCCCTAATATATTTTATTATAATCATTCTTTATTATATTAATTACATTAATTATCTCGAGCGTTTGCAGCCGGGTTTGGGGAATTTGGTTGGGAATTGGGACGCGGAGCCCAGAGCTGAGATTTGGGGGGCAGAGCCAGCCCAGGGCCGGGACAGGGGGCAGGAACGGGGTCGGGGCTGGGGGCTGGGGAAGGGTCTGGGCAACGGGGACGGGGGGGGACGCGGCCCCGATCCACCCATTAATTAATTAATTAATTGGGCAGCTCGTCCTGAGTTCTGCATGGCCCCATCCCCATCTCCCCTGTGTCCCGCGGGTCTCCGGGCGGCCGTGACCCTGCTGGAGTGCGGGGGGGACCTCCAGCCCCCCGGGGGGTCCCTGCGCCTCCTCTGCCGAGGGGCCGGGTTCAGTTTCAGGACTGTTGCAATGGGCTGGTATCGACAGAGACCCGGGCAGGGGCTGGAATACATTGCAGATATCAGCTACAGTGGTGGCAGCACCTGGTACGCGCCGTCGGTCAAGGGCCGGTTCACGATCTCCAGGGACAACGGGCAGAGCTCGGTGACGCTGATCATGAACAGCCTCAAGGACGAGGATTCCGGATCCTATTTCTGTGCCAAGGGTGCTGCTGGTTGTCCTGGTTTTAGTGGTGCCTATTGTATTGACCCCGCACCCATTGCTATGTCCCACACTGTCCCCATTCCCCAGACCCTTCCCCAATCCCCAGCCCCTGACCCCATTCCTGTCCCCGTGTCCCAGCCCCGAACTGGCTCTGCCCCAAATCTCCCCCATTTTCCACCAAATTTCCAACTCTCGGCCCCACCCCTTCACCCTTGGTGCCAATTTTGGCGCCAAACCCTCAGGATTCGGTGCCCCAGCGCGGGTTTGGGGCCAGGGGTGCAGATTTGGGGCTGCCCCAGAGGGATTCTCAGGCCGATGGTCGCAAGGGAAGGGAGCGGAAATTTGGGGTGAAAGGCTGAGATTTGGGGGATGGTTCTGGGCAAACGGCCCCAGGGTGAGGGGAAGGGCGAGATTTGGGAGAAATGGGCAAAATTGGGGGAAAGTCCAGAGTTGGGGCAGCACGGGCAGAGTTTGCGTTACAATGGTGAAGTTTTGAGGAGAAGGGCTGGGATTTGGGGGAAGGATCGCTGGGATTGGGGAAATTTGGTGACCATCATGGTCACTACCAGGATTGATGCCAAAACCAGCAGCATTACCATCGCCAGCGTAATCATTGGAACGTTTGGCACAGAAATAGGATCCGGAATCCTCGTCCTTGAGGCTGTTCATGGTCAGCGTCACCGAGCTCTGCCCGTTGTCCCTGGAGATCGTGACCCGGCCCTTGACCGACTGCGAGTAGATGGTGGTGCCACCACTGTTGATGTATGCCACGAATTGCAGCGCCTGCCCGGGTCTCTGATGGATCCAGAACATTCCAAAACTGCCAAAATTGAACCCAGAGGTGCGGCACAGCAACGTCAGGGACCCCCGGGGGGCTGGAGGTCCCCCCGCACTCCAGCAGGGTCACGGCCGCCCGGAGCCCTGCGGGACAGAGGGGAGATGGGGATGGGGGTATGCAAAAATCAGGCAGAGCTGTCCAATTAATTAATGGGTGGATTGGGGCTGTTTGCTGGGTTGAAGGCACAGCCATGAACAGCAACATTATTGCCATGAGCACCGGCTGCTTTGGCACAGAAATAAACGGCGGAATCCTCGTCCTTGAGGTTGTTCATGGTCAGCGTCACCGAGCTCTGCCCGTTGTCCTTTGAGATCGTGAACCGGCCCTGCACTGATGGTGCGTAGTAGGCGCTGCTGCTGAACCCTGCAAGCCACTCCAGTGCCTGCCCGGGTCTCTGGCGGATCCAATACAGGGTGGAACCTCCAAAATCGAACCCGGCCCCTCGGCAGAGGAGGCGCAGGGACCCCCCGGGGGGCTGGAGGTCCCCCCCGCACTCCAGCAGGGTCACGGCCGCCCGGAGCCCTGTGGGACAGAGGGGAGATGGGGATGGGAAACCTGACTGGTCGAGGACATCAAAGTGTGCGTGGCCAGTTGGAAAAGAGTCAGGACCCGCCTGGAGAAGGATGAGAATGTCCAGGGGTCAGAATTTGGGCCATAAGTCAGGATTTGGGTCAAGGGTTGAGCTTTGGCCCCATCCCCATCTCCCCTCTGTCCCGCAGGGCTCCGGGCGAGCCGTGACCCTGCTGGATGTGCGGGGGGGACCTCAGCCCCACCGGGGGGTCCCTGACGTTGCTGTGCCGCGCATCTGGGTTCGATGTTGGCGGCATCACCATGCACTGGGTGCGCCAGAGACCCGGGCAGGGGCTGGAGTGGGTCGGGAGCATCAGGAAGGAGGGCTGGAGCTCCATGTACGCGCCGTCCGTGCAGGGCCGGTTCACGATCTCCAGGGACAACGGACAGAGCTCGGTGACGCTGACCATGAACAGCCTCAAGGACGAGGATTCCGGATCCTATTTCTGTGCCAAGGGTGTTCGTGCTGGTGCTGGTGCTAATTCTGCGTATGCTATTGGCTCCTCCCCCATGGCTGTGCCCCCTCCTGTCTCCATTCCCCAGACCCTTCCCCAAACCCCAACCCCTGACCCCATTTCCTCACCCTCTGTCCCAGCCCTGCTCTGTCTCTGCCCCAGTTGTCCCCTCTGGGCCACACTCAGTGCCCTCGTTCCTCAAATTACATTTAATGTTTCAAAATTTGGGGCCAAAAATAAGGTAAGGAGTCAAAAATTCAAGTTTTGGCCCAAAATTCCTTATGTGAGCCTGACGGGCAGATTTGGGTGGGTGGCTGTGACTCGGTTCCCGCAGGAGAGATTTGGGGTGAAACTGGACAAGTCTGGGGGCAATGGTTAGGATTGGAGGGACAGGGCTGAGCTGAGGGTGAAATCGGCTCTGATTTGGGGCCAAGAGCTGAGATTTGGGTTCAGAGCAGGACAAGGTTGTGACGAAGGGTCAGGAGTGGGGTCAGGGGTTGGAGGGAATGATCTGGGGAACTGGGAGAAGAACAGGGCCAAGAACAGCATCACCAGCATCAGCATCAGAAGCAGCACAACAACTGTAAGCACCCTTGGCACAGAAATAGGTGGCGGAATCCTCGTCCTTGAGGCTGTTCATGGTCAGCGTCACCGAGCTCTGCCCGTTGTCCCTGGAGATCCTGAACCGGCCCTTGACCGATGGCGCGTAGCCGATGTTGCCACCGTTGTTGCTGATCCCTGCCACGAATTCCAGCCCCTGCCCGGGTCTTTGACGCATCCAGCCCATGTTGAAATTCCCGAAACTGAACCCGGCCCCTCGGCACAGCAACGTCAGGGATCCCCGGGGGGCTGGAGGTCCCCCCTGCACTCCAGCAGGGTCACGGCCGCCCGGAGCCCTGCGGGACAGAGGGAGATGGGGATGGGGCCAAAGCTCAACCCTTGACCCAAATCCTGACTCTGGGCCCCAAATTGGGACCCTTGGAGTTCATCATCCTCCTCTGCAGCAGGTTCCACCCCTTAATCCAGCATGCCATGCCCACTTTAGGGCTGTCAACTTATCAGGTTCCTCATCCCCATCTCCCCTTTGTCCCGCAGGGCTCCGGGCGGCCGTGACCCTGCTGGAGTGCGGGGGGGACCTCCAGCCCCCCGGGGGGTCCCTGCGCCTCCTCTGCCACGGGGCCGGGTTCGATTTTGGGGATTTTGGGATGGGCTGGATGCGCCAGAGAGCCGGGCAGGGTTTGGAGTTTGTGGCGAGTGTCACCGGTGACGGCGCCACTCCCAGATACGCGCCGTCGGTCAAGGGCCGGTTCACGATCTCCAGGGACAACGGGCAGAGCTCGGTGACGCTGACCATGAACAACCTCAAGGACGAGGATTCCGCCGTTTATTTCTGTGTCAAACTTTGCAATGGTTACGCTGGCAATGCTATTGACGCTGGTTTTGGCGTGACTTCTGGTAGTGACCATGATGGTCATGAAATGTCTGCAATCCCAGAGATCCTTCCCCAAAATCCCAGCCCTTCTCCTCAAAACTTCACCATTTCCCCCAAACTCCACCATCACTTCCCCAACTCCCAATTTCCCCCCAATTTTCCCCATTTCTCCCCAGTCTGTCCCCGCCCCTCCGTCCCAGTGCGGAACGGGGATCGCTCCGGGGCCCTTTGCACACAAAGCTTTTTGTGCAGCCGGCGCTCTGCCGCAGCGCCCCGAGGCTGAGCTGCCCTCTGCCCAGCACAGATGTTCACCGTGACCCAAACCAGGAACTTTCTGTTTCCTTCCCCGCCCCGGCCGGCCCCGGCAGCTGCCGGGGAGGAAGTGGGGGGAGGCTGCGGAGCCCCAAAATCGCGGCGTCTTCTCCTCCCTCCCGCCCTCGCTCGCTCGCTCCCACCTGGGGCTTCACTGCTCCCTCACGGCCGCGGTGTCTGGGGCTGCTCCTTGGGGCTGGGCTGGAATCCTCTCTGGGAACTCTGGATGTGGTGACGATGCTGGTGGTGGCTCCAAACCTCCATCCCTGGCTCCCCAAATGTCCCAAGATCCCCAAATCCTTCCCCAAATCCCAACCCTTGACCCCATTCTTGACCTTCTCCCCCAGTGCCCACCATCTTTGCCTCAACTGTGGACTTTCCCCCAGTTTTGCCCATTTCACCCAAATCTCCCCCAGCTCCCCGGGCCCTGATTGGAGGAGGCCTGACCTGGAGGCCAGGGGTGAAGGTTTGGGGCCAATGGTTGAGTTTTGGGGCAGGAGCAGGGGAGGGTTTGCTGTCCGTGGCCACTGTTGTTGCAAATGGCGTGAGAAGGTGAAGGAGTGCGTCAAGATGAGAGGTTTGGGATGAAAATCAGAGCTTTGGTGACAAAATGAAGGGAGTGGGGCAAAAAGCATGGCCTGGAGGCAATCACCAACATCGTCACCATTGTTCCCAGCAGCCCAGCAACCACTACAATAAGGTAAGGCACAGAAATAGGATCCGGAATCCTCGTCCTTGAGGTTGTTCATGGTCAGCGTCACCGAGCTCTGCCCGTTGTCCCTGGAGATTGTGAACCGGCCCCTGACTGAATCCGCGTAGCCGGCGTTGTCACCAGTGCTGGTGATCCCTGCGACGAATTCCAGCCCCTGCCCGGGTCGTTGACGCATCCAGCCCATCCCAAATTGTCCAAAATCGAACCCGGACGCTCAGCAGAGGAGGCGCAGGGACCCCCCGGGGGCTGGAGGTCCCCCCCGCACTCCAGCAGGGTCACGGCCGCCCGGAGCCCTGCGGGACAGAGGGGAGATGGGGATGAGGCCAAAGCTCAACCCTTGACCCAAACCCTGACCCTTGGCCCCAAACTGGGACCCTCGGAGTTCATCATCCTCCTCCTTCTTCTTTTCCGGCTGGACCTCCCAGGTGGGTCCCACCCATGTCTGGATCTCAACATGCGAACCTTGAGCCGCAGCCAATCAGGTTTCCCATCCCCATCTCCCCTCTGTCCCGCAGGGCTCCGGGCGGCCGTGACCCTGCTGGAGTGCGGGGGGGACCTCCAGCCCCCCGGGGGGTCCCTGCGCCTCCTCTGCCGAGGGGCCGGGTTCGATTTTGGAGGTTCCACCCTGTATTGGATCCGCCAGAGACCCGGGCAGGCGCTGGAGTGGCTTGCAGGGTTCAGCAGCAGCGCCTACTACGCACCATCAGTGCAGGGCCGGTTCACGATCTCCAGGGACAACGGGCAGAGCTCGGTGACGCTGACCATGAACAACCTCAAGGACGAGGATTCCGCCGTTTATTTCTGTGCCAAAGCAGCCGGTGCTCATGGCAATAATGTTGCTGTTCATGGCCGTGCCTTCAACCCAGCAAACAGCCCCAATCCACCCATTAATTAATTGGGAAGCTCTGCCTGATTTTTGCATACCCCCATCCCCATCTCCCCTGTGTCCCGCAGGGCTCCGGGCGGCCGTGACCCTGCTGGAGTGCGGGGGGGACCTCCAGCCCCCCGGGGGGTCCCTGACGTTGCTGTGCCGCGCATCTGGGTTCAATTTTGGCAGTTTTGGAATGTTCTGGATCCATCAGAGACCCGGGCAGGCGCTGCAATTCGTTGCATACATCAACAGTGGTGGCAGCACCATCTACTCCCAGTCCGTCAAGGGCCGGGTCACGATCTCCAGGGACAACGGGCAGAGCTCGGTGACGCTGACCATGAACAACCTCCAGGACGAGGATTCCGGATCCTATTTCTGTGCCAAACGTTCCAATGATTACGCTGGCGATGGTAATGCTGCTGGTTTTGTCATCAATCCTGGTAGTGACCATGATGGTCACCAAATTTCCCCAATCCCAGCGATCCTTCCCCCAAATCCCAGCCCTTCTCCTCAAAACTTCACCATTTTCCCCCAAACTCCACCCCTGCTGACCCAACTGTGGACTATCCCCCAGTTTTTCCCATTTCTCCCAAATCTCGCCCTTCCCTTCACCCTGGAGCTGTTTGCCCAGAACAATCCCCCAAATCTCAGCCTTTCACCCCAGATTTCCACTCCCTTCCCTTGCGACCATCGGCCTGAGAATTCCTCTGGGGCTGCCCCAAATCTGCACCCATGGCCCCAAACCCGCGCTGGGGGCACCGAATCTGGAGGGTTTGGCACAAAAATTGGTACCAAGGGTGAAAATGTGGGGCCGAGAGTTGGAAATTTGGGGGAAAATGGGGGAGATTTGGGGAAGGGCCATTTCAGAGGGGGGATATGGGGAGAGGAATGGGGTCAGGGGCTGGGGATTGGGGGAAGGGTTTGGGCTTTGGAGATGGGGCCAAAACGATAACATCAGCATAGACATTATTATCAGCAGATTTCCCGCAGAAATAAACGGCGGAATCCTCGTCCTTGAGGCTGTTCATGGTCAGCGTCACCGAGCTCTGCCCGTTGTCCCTGGAGATCGTGACCCGGCCCTTGAATGATGGCGCGTACCAGGTGCTGCCACCACCACTGTTGATACTGGCGATGTATTCCAGTGTCTGCCCGGGTCTCTGGCGAACCCAGTACATCCCAAAATTCCCGAAACTGAACCCGGCCCTCGGCAGAGGAGGCGCAGGGACCCCCCGGGGGGCTGGAGGTCCCCCCCGCACTCCAGCAGGGTCACGGCCGCCCGGAGCCCTGCGGGACAAAGGGCAGATGGGGATGGGAAACCTGATTGGTCCAGAAGGGGGAAAGGGGCGTGACTTGTGGAAAAAAGGGGTGGGACCCACCTGGAAGGGGCAGCAGGAGCAGCAGGGCCCGGAGCTGTCGGGAGCTCGAGGCCGTGGCCAGGATGTGCCGGGGGTGGGGTCCTGGGGGGTTTTGGGGGTCGTTAACAGTGTATTAACTGTGTAATGGTTGGAGAATGCTCAGGATGAGGTGTCTAAGTAATTAAAGAATGGATTTGGGTTAATTGCAGGGTTTGAGGCATGTTGAGATATGGAAAACTCTGGTGGGGTTTTGGGACCAAACCAGGGGTGTAATGAGTGAAACTGGTGAAGGTTTGGGGATGGGCTCCGGGCGGCCGTGACCCTGCTGGAGTGCGGGGGGGACCTCCAGCCCCCCGGGGGTCCCTGCGCCTCCTCTGCCGAGGGTCCGGGTTCGATTTCGGGAGATATGGAATGTTCTGGATGCGTCAGAGACCTGGGCAGGGGCTGGATTGGGTTGCAGTGATCTACAACACTGGTGCTTACACCAAGTACGCGCCGTCAGTGCAAGGCCGGTTCACGATCTCCAGGGACAACGGGCAGAGCTCGGTGACGCTGACCATGAACAACCTCAAGGACGAGGATTCCGCCGTTTATTTCTGTGCCAAATGTTATGCCACCAGTTGTGCTGGTGCTAGTGCTGGTTATGGTGTTGATGGTGGTTGTGGTCCCGAGCCCTCTCCTCTCTGTTCCCAGATATCACAGAATTCTCTGCCTGAACTCTGGACTTTCTCCCAATTTTGCCCATTTCACCCAAATCTCCCCCAGCTCCCGGGCCCTGATTGGAGGAGGCCTGACCTGGAGGCCAGGGGTGAAGGTTTGGGGCCAATGGTTGAGTTTTGGGGCAGGAGCAGGGGAGGGTTTGGGGTCAGTGCTGACCATTGGGGCAAATGGGGACAAAGGGTCAAGGGCTGGGTCAATGGATGAGGTCTGGGGGAAAGGTCTGGGGACCCGAGATGGGGGGGGGACACTGAGACGAGGGAGGATCCACAACTGGTGTCTTCAACATATGCAGCAGCATCACCCCAATTGCCAGCAGCAGAAGATTTGGCACAGAAATAGGATCCGGAATCCTCGTCCTTGAGGTTGTTCATGGTCAGCGTCACCGAGCTCTGCCCGTTGTCCCTGGAGATCGTGTACCGGCCCTTGACCGACAGCGCGTAGCCGGTGTCAGCACCATCGTTCCTGATGCCCGCGACCCACTCCAGCCCCTGCCCGGGTCTCTGGCGCATCCACTGCATGCCAAAACTGCCGAAACTGAATCCGGACCCTCGGCAGAGGAGGCGCAGGGACCCCCCGGGGGGCTGGAGGTCCCCCCCGCACTCCAGCAGGGTCACGGCCGCCCGGAGCCCTGCAGGACAGAGGGGAGATGGGGATGAGGAGATGCAAAACTCAGGCAGAGCTCTCCAGTTCATTATTGGGTGAATCGGAGTCAATTGGACGCTTGAAGGCACTGTACAATACTGGGCATCTCTCTGGGAGATTTGGGGCCAGACAAAGGGAATTTGGGGCAAAACTCCAGTGAAGGTTTGGGGATGGGGGAGCGGCCATGACCCTGCTGGAGTGCGGGGGGGACCTCCAGCCCCCCGGGGGGTCCCTGCGCCTCCTCTGCCGAGGGTCCGGGTTCAATTTCGGGAGCAATGGAATGTTCTGGATGCGCCAGAGACCCGGGCAGGGGCTGCAGTGGCTCGCGGGGATCAACAAGGATGGTTCCGGCACCTACTACGCGCCATCGGTCAAGGGCCGGTTCACGATCTCCAGGGACAACGGGCAGAGCTCGGTGACGCTGACCATGAACAACGTCAGGAAGGAAGATTCGGGATCCTATTTCTGTGCCAAATCTGCTGATAATTATTGGGGCAATAATGCTCATGGTTTTGACCCCATTCCCATGGCCGTGTCCCCACCTGTCCCCGTTATCCAGATCCTTCCCCAATCCAAGCCCCTGACCCCATTCCTGTCCCCCTGTCCCATCTCTGAGCTGGCTCTGCCCCAGTTCTCAGCTCCGGGCCCCAATCTCAGCTCTGGGCTCCAACTCTCAACCAAGGTCCCCAAACCTGGGTGCAAATGGTCGAGATTTGGGGAAAATGGGCCGGATTTGGGTCTGTGGCTTTGACTCAGTTCCACCACTGAGATTTTGGGCCAGAACGGGTCCAGTCAAACAGAAATGGTTGGGATGTGGGGGCTGAGGGTGAGCTCAGGGTGAAACAGGCCCTGATTTGGGGCCAGGAGCTGAGATTTGGGTCAGAACCAGTTCAGAGGTGGGACAGGGGACAGGAATGGGATCAGGGCTTGGGGATTGGAGGGAGGATCTGGGGAACAGGAACAGGTGAGGACATGGGGACAGGGCACAAAACATCAACAGCTCCAGCACGAGCCCAACCTCCACTAGTTAAACCAGATTTCACGCAGAAATAGGATCCGGAATCCTCGTCCTTGAGGAGGATCCGGAATCCTCGTCCTTGAGGTTGTTCATGGTCAGCGTCACCGAGCTCTGCCCATCGTCACTTGCCATCGTGAACCGGCCCTTGACCGAATCTCCATACCAGGTGCTGTTACTTTTTCGACTGATACTGGCAACAAATTCCAGCCCCTGCCCGGGTCTCTGGCGGATCCAGCCAATCGCAAATTTCCCCAAAATCGAACCCGGACCCTCGGCAGAGGAGGCGCAGGGACCCCCCGGGGGGCTGGAGGTCCCCCCCGCACTCCAGCAGGGTCACGGCCCGCCCGGAGCCCTGCGGGACAAAGGGGAGATGGGGATGGACAAAGCTCAACCCTTGACAAAAATTCTGATTATTGGCCCCAAATTCTGACCCCTGGATCTTCTCATCCTTCTCTAAAGTGGGTCCCGACTCTTTTCCAACTGGAAAAACCCACTTTGAGGTCCTCAAGCCATCAGGTTTCCCATCCCCCATCTCCCCTCTGTCCCGCAGGGCTCCGGGTGGCCGTGACCCTGCTGGAGTGCGGGGGGGGACCTCCAGCCCCCCGGGGGGTCCCCTGCGCCTCCTCTGCCGAGGGTCCGGGTTCAGTTTCGGCAGTTTTGACATGGAATGGGTCCGACAGAGACCCGGGCAGGGGCTGGAATTCGTGGCGTTCATCAACACTGGTGGCAGGCACCTGGTACGCGCCGTCGGTCAAGGGCCGGTTCACGATCTCCAGGGACAACGGGCAGAGCTCGGTGACGCTGACCATGAACAGCCTCAAGGACGAGGATTCTGCCGTTTATTTCTGCGGGAAATCTGCTTATAATATTTGGGCTTATGCTGCTTATGATTTTGGCCCTAGCCCCGTCCCTGTGTCCTCACTTGTCCCAGTATTCCTGACCTTTCCCTCAAAACCCCAGCCCCTGATCCCAGTCCAGACCCTTTGTCCCAAACTCTCCGTCCTCTGACCTCAAATGTCAGCTCCTGGCCCCAAATCTGGGTTGGTTTCACACTGAGCTCAACCTTGGTCCACAAATCCCAATCATTGCCCCAGAGTGGGCCTGTTCTGCCCCAAAATTTCAGTGGTGGAACTGAGTCAAAGCCACAGACCAAATCCGGCCCATTTTCCCCAAATCTCGACCATTTGCACCCAGGTTTGGATGCCTTGGTTGAGACCTGGAGCCCAGAGCTGAGATTGGGGCCAGGACATGAGGTTTGGGGCAGAGCCAGATCAGAGCTGGGACAGGAATGGGGTCAGGGGCTGGGGACTGGGGAAGGGTCTGGGGAACGGGGACAGGGGGGGACAAAGCGATGGGGACGGGGTGAATACCATCCACACCAGCACCAGTACCCCAATTATTATAGGCAGATTTCCCACAGAAATAGGATCCGGAATCCTCGTCCTTGAGGTTGTTCATGGTCAGCGTCACCGAGCTCTGCCCGTTGTCCCTGGAGATCCTGAACCGACCTTTGACTGCCAGCGCATGGGCTGTGCTGGATCCATCGTTCTTGATCCCTCCAATGTATTCCAGCCCCTGCCCGGGTCTCTGGCGGACCCAGTAGAGGGTGGTAGCCCCAAAACTGAACCCGGCCCCTCGGCAGAGGAGGCGCAGGGACCCCCCGGGGGGCTGGAGGTCCCCCCCCGCACTCCAGCAGGGTCACGGCCGCCCGGAGCCCTGCGGGACAGAGGGGAGATGGGGATGGGAAACCTGATTGGTCCAGGGCCTCAAAGAAAGCGTGGCCAGATGGAAAAAAGAGCAGGACTCTCCTGTGAGGAGGATGATTAACTCCAAGGGTCCCAATTTGCAGCCAGGAGTGAGGATTTGGGTCAAGGGTTGAGCTTTGGCCCCATCCCCATCCCCCCTTTGTCCCGCAGGGCTCCGGGCGGCCGTGACCCTGCTGGAGTGCGGGGGGGACCTCCAGCCCCCCGGGGGGTCCCTGCGCCTCCTCTGCCGAGGGGCCGGGTTCAGTTTTGGGAGCTACGACATGAACTGGATCCGCCAGAGACCCGGGCAGGGGGCTGGAATGGCTCACGGGGATCTGGGGCGATGGTGGAGACACCCGCTACGCGCCATCGGTCAAGGGCCGGTTCACGATCTCCAGGGACAACGGGCAGAGCTCGGTGACGCTGACCATGAACAGCCTCAAGGACGAGGATTCCGGATCCTATTTCTGTGCCAAGGGTGCTAGTGCTAATTGGGCTGAAAGTGCTGGTCTTGGTGACAATGCCCAAGCTGTCTCCATCCCCGTGTCCCCCCCCCTGTCCCCATTCCCCAGACCCTTCCCCCAGATCCCCAGCCCACACCCAGCCTTTGGCCATTGATCCCAACCTTGCTCTGCCTCGGCCCCAGTTCTCACCCGCTGAGCCCAAACCACAACTCCTGACCCCAAATCTCCTCTTTGTGCCCCAAAATTTGATTCTGAAAGTGGATACTTCTGGGTTAAGATTTCGGTCAACTTTGTGGCTAAGAGTGGAGAATTTGGGGAAGAGCCAGAGCAGGGTTGGGAGATGGGGTCAGAAATGGGGCCAGGGGCTGAGGTTTGGGAGAAGGGTCTGGGGAACCGAGACAGGTGGGGACACAGCCATGGGGATGAGGTCAATACCATCAACAGCAGCACCACCATAATTTCCTTCTGGAGCTTTGCCACAGAAATAGATGGCAGAATCCTCGTCCTTGAGGCTGTTCATGGTCAGCGTCACCGAGCTCTGCCCGTTGTCCCTGGAGATCGTGAACCGGCCCTGCACCGAATCCCCGTAGTAGGTGTCTCCATCGTAGTCAATCCGCGCAACCCATTCCAGCCCCTGCCCAGGCCGCTGGCGAACCCAAGTAAAACTGGTTAGTCCAAAATTGATCCCAGACCCATGGCAGAGGAGGCGCAGGGACCCCCCGGGGGGCTGGAGGTCCCCCCCGCACTCCAGCAGGGTCACGGCCGCCCGGAGCCCTGCGGGACAGAGGGGAGATGGGGATGAGGCCAAAGCTCAACCCTTGATCCCAAAATTGCAACTATTGGCTCCAAATTGGGACCCTTGGAGTTCATCATCCTCCTCCCAGGTGGGTCCCGCCCCTTTTTCCAGCTGGCCACACTCATTTTTAAGCTTCTGCTCCAATCAGGTCCCTCATCCCCATCTCCCCTCTGTCCCGCAGGGCTCCGGGCAGCCGTGACCCTGCTGGAGTGCGGGGGGGACCTCCAGCCCCCCGGGGGGTCCCTGACGTTGCTGTGCCGCGCATCTGGGTTCAGTTTCAGGAGTTTTGGAATGTTCTGGATCCGCCAGAGACCTGGGCAGACACTGGAATACATCGCCAGTATCAACAGCAATGGTGGCAGCACCCACTACGCGCCGTCGGTCAAGGGCCGGTTCACGATCTCCAGGGACAACGGGCAGAGCTCGGTGACGCTGACCATGAACAACCTCAAGGACGAGGATTCCGCCGTTTATTTCTGTGCCAAACGTACTACTAGTAGTTATGATGGTGCTGCTGCTTTTAGTGACGATGGCCGTGGTGGATCCATCCCCATCTGTGTGTCC
Organism: Melospiza melodia melodia; assembly: GCF_035770615.1. Classification (NCBI taxonomy): domain Eukaryota; kingdom Metazoa; phylum Chordata; class Aves; order Passeriformes; family Passerellidae; genus Melospiza; species Melospiza melodia. The sequence goes on from NW_026948557.1 coordinate 38,784, forward strand.
TCACCTGTCCCCAAACCCAGACCCTTCCTTCAAATTGTCCCCCGAACCTCAGCCCTTGACCCTTTGTCCCAAATCTCCCCCATTTGCCCCAATGGTCAGCACTGACCCCAAACCCTCCCCTGCTCCTGCCCCAAAACTCAACCATTGGCCCCAAACCTTCACCCCTGGCCTCCAGGTCAGGCCTCCTCCAATCAGGGCCCCGGAACTGGGGGAGATTTGGGTGAAATGGGCAAAACTGGGGGAAAGTCGAGAGTTGGGGCAGCAGGGGCAGAGTTTGGGGCCAAAGGGCTGAGACTTCAGGAGAAGGGCTGGGATTTTGGGGAAGGATCAGAGAATTCTGTGATGCTTGGGAACACAGAACAAAGGGCTTGGGGCCACAACCACCATCAACACCATAAATATAAGCACCACTACCACAGCCACTGCTGTAACATTTGGCACAGAAATAGGATCCGGAATCCTCGTCCTTGAGGTTGTTCATGGTCAGCGTCACCGAGCTCTGCCCGTTGTCCCTGGAGATCCTGAACCGGCCCTTGACCGATGGCGCGTACCCGGTGCTGGAACCACTGCTGTAGATCCCTGCGAGCCACTCCAGCCCCTGCCCGGGTCTCTGGCGGACCCAGAACATGGTGAAACTGCCGAAACTGAACCCGGCCCCTCGGCAGAGGAGGCGCAGGGACCCCCCGGGGGGCTGGAGGTCCCCCCCGCACTCCAGCAGGGTCACGGCCGCCCGGACAAAGGGGAGATGGGGATGAGGAGCTGGATTGGCTGTGCGGTCAAAGTGGGCGCTGCCATTCCAGAAAAAGGGTGTGGGATCCACCTGGGAGGGTCAGCAGGAGTTGCAGGAGGATTGGGAGGTCCAAGGGTCCCAATTTGGGACCAACATCAGGGTCTGCATGGAGGAATCAACATTGGGGTGGATTCGTTCCCTCATCCCCATCTCCCCTTTGTCCCGCAGGGCTCCGGGCAACCGTGACCCTGCTGGAGTGCGGGGGGGACCTCCAGCCCCCCGGGGGGTCCCTGCGCCTCCTCTGCCGAGGGGCCGGGTTCGATTTTGGGAATTTTGACATGCACTGGATCCGGCAGAGACCCGGGCAGGGGCTGGAGTGGCTCGCTGGAATCTACAAAACTGGTTCCAGCACGGCCTACGCGCCGTCGGTCAAGGGCCGGTTCACGATCTCCAGGGACAACGGGCAGAGCTCGGTGACGCTGACCATGAACAGCCTCAAGGACGAGGATTCCGGATCCTATTTCTGTGCCAAATGTTCCAGCAGTGGTTGGGGTGGTGGTGCTGCTGCTTATGCTTATGGTGTTGATGGTGGTTGCTGTCCCAAGCCCTCTCCTCTCTGTTCCCAAGCATCACAGAATTCTCTGATCCTTCCCCAAAATCCCAGCCCTGTTTCTCCAATATTCACCATTTCCCCCCAAACTCCACCATCACTTCCCCAACTCCCAATTCCCCCCAATTTTCCCCATTTCTCCCCAGTCTGTCCCTGCCCCTCCGTCCCAGTGCGGAACGGGGATGGCTCCGGGGCCCTTTGCACACAAAGCTTTTTGTGCAGCCGGCGCTCTGCCGCAGCGCCCCGAGGCTGAGCTGCCCTCTGCCCAGCACAGATGTTCACCGTGACCCAAACCAGGAACTTTCTGTTTCCTTCCCCGCCCCGGCCGGGCCCCGGCAGCTGCTGGGGAGGAAGTGGGGGGAGGCTGCGGAGCCCCAAAATCGCGGCGTCTTCTCCTCCCTCCCTCCCTCGCTCGCTCGCTCGCTCGCTCCCACCTGGGGCTTCACTGCTCCCTCACGGCCGCGGTGTCTGGGGCTGCTCCTCGGGGCTGGGCTGGAATCCTCTCTGCGAGCTCTGGACGTGGTGACAATGCTGGTGGTGGCTCCAACCCCCATCCCTGGCTCCCCAAATGTCCCAAAATCCCCAAATCCTGCCCCAATTCCCAACCCTTGACCCCATTCTTGACCTTCTCCCCCAATGTCCACCATCTTTGCCCCAACTCTCGGCTTGCCCCCAATTTTGCCCATTTCACCGAAATCTCCCCCAGCTCCCGGGCCCTGATTGGAGGAGGCCTGAACTGGAGGCCAGGGGTGAAGGTTTGGGGCCAATGGTTGAGTTTTGGGGCAGGAGCAGGGGAGGGTTTGGGGTCAGTGCTGACCATTGGGGCAAATGGGGGAGATTTGGGACTTTGGGGGAAAGGGCTGAGGTTTGGGGGAAGGATCTGGGTTTGGGGACTGGGGACATTTGGGAACCCATCAAGACAGGCAGTGCTGAAAGCAACTTCAATACCATAAGCTTCGTAACTAGTACCAGCATAAACAGATTTGGCACAGAAATAGGATCCGGAATCCTCGTCCTTGAGGTTGTTCATGGTCAGCGTCACCGAGCTCTGCCCGTTGTCCCTGGAGATCGTGAACCGGCCCTTGACCGACGGCGAGTAGTCGGTGCGGGAACCACTGCTGATCCCCGCGAGCCATTCCAGCCCCTGCCCGGGTCTCTGGCGGATCCACATCATTCCATAATTCCCGAAATCAAACCCGGACCCTCGGCAGAGGAGGATCAGGGAGCCCCCGGGGGGCTGGAGGTCCCCCCCGCACTCCAGCAGGGTCACGGCCGCCCGGAGCCCTGCAGGACAAAGGGGAGATGGGGATGGGGCCAAAGCTCAACCCTTGACCCCAAAATCCCTACAACTGACCCCAAATTGGGACCCTTAGAGTTCATCCTCCTCGTCCTGCTCCTGCTGTCCCTCCCAGGTGGATCCCACACCCTTTTTCTGGAATAGAAGCACCCACTTTGGGCCCATAACCAATCCAGCTCCTCATCCCCATCTCCCCTCTGTCCCGCAGGGCTCCGGGCGGCCGTGACCCTGCTGGAGTGCGGGGGGGACCTCCAGCCCCCCGGGGGGTCCCTGCGCCTCCTCTGCCAAGGGGCCGGGTTCAGTTTTGGGGATTATGCAATGCAGTGGATCCGCCAGAGACCCGGGCAGGGGCTGGAATGGGTCGCCTACATCAGCAACAATGGTGGCACCACCCACTACGCGCCGTCAGTCCAGGGCCAGTTCAGGATCTCCAGGGACAACGGGCAGAGCTCGGTGACGCTGACCATGAACAACCTCAAGGTCGAGGATTCCGGATCCTATTTCTGTGCCAAACGTACTGGTAGTGGTTATGATGGTGCTGCTGCTTATAGTGACGATGGCCGTGGTGGATCCATGCCCATCTCTGTGTCCTCACCTGTCCCCAAACTCAGACCCTTCCTTCAAATGGTCCTCCAAACCTCAGCCCTTGACCCTTTGTCCCCAATCTCCCCCATTTGCCCCAATGGTCAGCACTGACCCCAAACCCTCCCCTGCTCCTGCCCCAAAACTCAACCATTGGCCCCAAACCTTCACCCCTGGGCTCCAGGTCAGGCCTGGCTCTCCAAGAGTTCCCATTTCTGCCTGTGCGAAATCAGCCAACCAGGGTCTGGTGAGATGGGGAGATTTGGATGAAATGGGCAAAATTGGGGGAAAGTCCAGAGTTGGGGCAGCAGGGGCAGAGTTTGGGGGAAAATGGCTGGGATTTTGGGGAAGGATCACTGGGGAATGCAGACATTTGGTGACCATCATGGGGGGTGCCATTGCAGAAACTGTCGTCAAAACCATCAGCAGTGCTACCAGCACCAGCATCAAAACGTCTGGCGCAGAAATAGGATCCGGAATCCTCGTCCTTGAGGTTGTTCATGGTCAGCGTCACCGAGCTCTGCCCGTTGTCCCTGGAGATCGTGAACCGGCCCTTGACCGATGGCATGTAGTTGGTGCTGCCACCATTGCTGTTGATACTGGCGATGTATTCCAGCCCCTGCCCGGGTCTCTGGCGGATCCAGAACATTCCAAAACTGCCGAAACTGAACCCGGACCCTTGGCACAGCAACGTCAGGGACACCCCGGGGGGCTGGAGGTCCCCCCCGCACTCCAGCAGGGTCACGGCCGCCCGGAGCCCTGCGGGACAGAGGGGAGATGGGGATGAGGGAACGAATCCACCCAAATGTTGATTCCTGCATGCAGACCCTGATGTTGGCCACAAATTGGGACCCTTGGACCTCCCCATCCTCCTCCTGCAACTCCTGCCAGTCATCCCAGGTGGATCCCACACCCTTTTTATGGAATAGAAGCGCCCACTTTGCCCGCACAGCCAATGCATCCCCTCATCCCCATCTCCCCTCTGTCCCGCAGGGCTCCGGGCGGCCGTGACCCTGCTGGAGTGCGGGGGGGACCTCCAGCCCCCCGGGGGGTCCCTGCGCCTCCTCTGCCGAGGGGTCGGGTTCAGTTTCGGCAGTTTTGGGATGGGCTGGGTCCGCCAGAGACCCGGGCAGGCGCTGGAATTTGTCGCTGGCATTGACAACGATGGATACACCAGATACCCGTCTGCGTTCAAGGGCCGGGTCACGATCTCCAGGGACAACGGGCAGAGCTCGGTGACGCTGACCATGAACAGCCTCAAGGACGAGGATTCCGCCGTTTATTTCTGCGGGAAATCTGTTTATAATATTTGGGCTTATGCTGCTTATGATTTTGGCCCTGGCCCCGTCCCTGTGTCCTCACTTGTCCCAGTATTCCAGACCTTTCCCTCAAACCCCAGCCCCTGATCCCAGTCCAGACCCTTTGTCCCAAACTCTCCATCCTCTGGCCTCAAATCTCAGCTCTTGGCCCCAAATCTGGGTTGGTTTCACGCTGAGCTCAACCTTGGTCCACAAATCCCAATCATTGCCCCAGACTGGGCCTGTTCTGCCCCAAAATTTCAGTGGTGGAACTGAGTCCTAGCCATGGACCAAACCTGGAACATTTGCCCCACATCTCGACCATTTGCACCCAGGTTTGGACGCCTTGGTTGAGACCTGGAGCCCAGAGCTGAGGTTTGAGGCCAAGAGCTGAGAACTGGGGCAGAAGCAGCTCAGAGCTGGGACAGGAATGGGGTCAGGGGCTGGGGACTGGGGAAGGGTCTGGGGAACGGGGACAGGGGGGGACAAAGTGATGGGGACGGGGTGAATACCATCCACACCAGCACCAGTACCCCAATTATTATAGGCAGATTTCCCACAGAAATAGGATCCGGAATCCTCGTCCTTGAGGTTGTTCATGGTCAGCGTCACCGAGCTCTGCCCGTTGTCCCTGGAGATCGTGAACCGGCCCTTGACCGACGGCGCGTAGGCTGTGCTGGATCCATCATTCTTGATCCCTCCAATGTATTCCAGCCCCTGCCCGGGTCTCTGGCGGACCCAGTAGAGGGTGGAACCCGCAAAACTGAACCCGGCCCCTCGGCAGAGGAGGCGCAGGGACCCCCCGGGGGGCTGGAGGTCCCCCCCGCACTCCAGCAGGGTCACGGCCGCCCGGAGCCCTGCGGGACAAAGGGGAGATGGGGATGAGAAATTTCATTGGTCAAGAGCCTTAAAGTGGGTGTGGCCAGCTGGAAAAAGGCGTGGACCCACCTGGCAGGAGGGTGATGAACTCCAAGGGTCAGAATTTGGGTCCAGAGTCAGGATTTGGGTCAAGGGTTGAGCTTTGGCCCCATCCCCATCTCCCCTCTGTCCCGCAGGGCTCCGGGCGGCCGTGACCCTGCTGGAGTGCGGGGGGGACCTCCAGCCCCCCGGGGGGTCCCTGCGCCTCCTCTGCCGAGGGGCCGGGTTCAGTTTCGGCAGTTTTGGGATGGGCTGGATCCGCCAGAGACCCGGGCAGGGCCTGGAGTTCGTAGCACAGATCAACACTGGTGGCACCACCCACTATGGAGATTTGGTCAAGGGCCGGTTCACGATCTCCAGGGACAACGGGCAGAGCTCGGTGACGCTGACCATGAACAGCCTCAAGGACGAGGATTCCGGATCCTATTTCTGTGCCAAGGATTCCTATGGTGGCTGGAATGCCGCCCATGCCATTGGTTTCACTCCCGGTGGTTGCGTTGGTGTTTGGGGTTTCAGCCCCGTCCCTGTCCCCAGCTGTCCCCAGACCCTCCCCCAAACCCCCCTGTCCCACCCCTGACCCTTTGTCCCAGCCCCGCCCCCTTTGCCCCAACGCTGCCCTTTGGCCCCAAACCCTGCCCTGGGTCTGGCCCCAAACTCAACTCTCGGCCCCAAATCTCACCCTGGTCCCCCAAAATTTCCCAAAGGGCCGAGATTTGGGGTGAAATTGGGCAAATTTTGGCACCAACTCAGTTGGGTTTGGGGCAGAACCAGTCGGGGTTTGGGGCCTTTGGTCACCATGGGTGGAAATGGGGGAGACTTTGGACAAACGGTCAAGAATGGGGTCAAGGGCTGAGATTTGGGAAAAGAGTCTGGGGCTTTGGGGACAGGAGGGGACACTGAGATGGGGATGGATCCACCACGGCCCTCTTCAATATATTCAGCACCAGCACGAGCAGCACCAGCATAAGCATCCTTGGCACAGAAATAGGATCCGGAATCCTCGTCCTTGAGGCTGTTCATGGTCAGCGTCACCGAGCTCTGCCCGTTGTCCCTGGAGATCGTGAACCGGCCCTGCACCGATGGCGCGTAGTAGGTGCTGGAACCAGTGCTGTAGATCCCTGCGAGCCACTCCAGCCCCTGCCCGGGTCTCTGGCGCACCCAGTACATGGAGAAACTGCCAAAATTGAACCCGGCCCCTCGGCAGAGGAGGCGCAGGGACCCCCCGGGGGACTGGAGGTCCCCCCCGCACTCCAGCAGGGTCACGGCCGCCCGGAGCCCTGCGGGACCAAGGGGAGATGGGGATGGGGCCAAAGCTCAACCCTTGAACCCAAAATCCCAACTATTGGCCCCTAATTCTGACCCTTGGAGTTCATCATCCTCCTCCCATCCCTTTTTCCAGGTTGCCAAACCCACTTTGAGGCCCTGGACAAATCAGGTTTCCTATCCCCATCTCCCCTCTGTCCCGCAGGGCTCCGGGCGGCCGTGACCCTGCTGGAGTGCGGGGGGGACCTCCAGCCCCCCGGGGGGTCCCTGCGCCTCCTCTGCCGAGGGGCCGGGTTCAGTTTTGGCAGTTTTGGGATGGGCTGGGTGCGCCAGAGACCCGGGCAGGGGCTGGAGTGGGTCGCGGGCATCAGGAACGATGGTGCTGACACCGGCTACGCGCCGTCGGTCAAGGGCCGGTTCACGATCTCCAGGGACAACGGGCAGAGCTCGGTGACGCTGACCATGAACAACCTCAAGGACGAGGATTCCGGATCCTATTTCTGTGCCAAATCTTCTGCTGCTGGCAATTGGGGTGATGCTGCTGCATATGTTGAAGACACCAGTTGTGGATCCTCCCTCGTCTCAGTGTCCCCCCACCATCTCGGGTCCCCAGACCCTTCCCCCAAACCATTGACCCAGCCCTTGACCCTTTGTCCCCATTTGCCCCAATGGTCAGCACTGACCCCAAACCCTCCCCTGCTCCTGCCCCAAAACTCAACCATTGGCCCCAAACCTTCACCCCTGGGCTCCAGTTCAGGCCTCCTCCAATCAGGGCCCGGGAGCTGGGGGAGATTTGGGTGAAATGGGCAAAACTGGGGGAAAGTCGAGAGTTGGGGCAACAAAGGCAGAGTTTGGTGAAAAATGGTCGAGGCTTTAGAAGGAATGAAACTTGGGGGAAGCATCGCTGGGACTGGAGAAATTTCACGACCCTCATGGTCACCACCAGGAGTGATGGCAAAAAGAGCAGCAGCATTACCACCAGCATAAGCATTGTCCCGTTTGGCACAGAAATAGGATCCGGAATCCTCGTCCTTGAGGCTGTTCATGGTCAGCGTCACCGAGCTCTGCCCGTTGTCCCTGGAGATCGTGAACCGGCCCTTGACCGACGGCGCGTAGACGGTGCTGCCACCATTGTCACTGATCCCCGCGACATATTCCAGCCCCTGCCCGGGTCTCTGGCGCATCCACTGCATGCCAAAACTGCCGAAACTGAACCCGGACCCTCGGCAGAGGAGGCGCAGGGACCCCCCGGGGGGCTGGAGGTCCCCCCCGCACTCCAGCAGGGTCACGGCCGCCTGGAGCCCTGCGGGACAAAGGGGAGATGGGGATGAGGAACCTGATTGGTCCAGGGACACAAAGCAGGGGTGACCAGTTTGTAAAAGGGACGGGAGCCACCAGGGAGGAGGAGGATGAATTCCAAGGGTCAGAATTAAGGGACAATAGTCGGGATTTTGGGGTCAAGTTTGAGCTGTGGCCCCATCCCCATCTCCCCTCTGTCCCGCAGGGCTCCGGGCGGCCGTGACCCTGCTGGAGTGCGGGGGGGACCTCCAGCCCCCCGGGGGGTCCCTGCGCCTCCTCTGCCGAGGGTCCGGGTTCAGTTTCGGCAGTTTAGACATGTTCTGGATCCGCCAGAAACCTGGACAGGGGCTGGAATACGTGGCAAGGATCTACTACACTGGTGCTTCTACTGACTACGCGCCATCGGTCAAGGGCCGGGTCACGATCTCCAGGGACAACGGGCAGAGCTCGGTGACGCTGACCATGAACAGCCTCAAGGACGAGGATTCCGCCACCTATTTCTGTGGGAAATGTGCTTACACTGGTGGTTGTGGTGATGGTGTTGCTGCTTATGCTTATGGTGTCCATGGTGGTTGCTGTCCCAAGCCCTCTCCTCTCTGTTCCCAAGCATCACAGAATTCTCTGATCCTTCCCCAAAATCCCCACCACTGTTTCTCAAATCTTCACCATTTCCCCCAAACTCCACCGTCACTTCCCCAACTCCCAATTTCCCCCCACTTTTCCCCATTTCTCCCCAGTCTGTCCCTGCCCCTCCGTCCCAGTGCGGAGCGGGGATGGCTCCGGGGCCCTTAGCACACAAAGCTTTTTGTGCAGCCGGCGCTCTGCCGCAGCGCCCCGAGGCTGAGCTGCCCTCTGCCCAGCACAGATGTTCACCGTGACCCAAACCAGGAACTTTCTGTTTCCTTCCCCGCCCCGGCCGGGCCCCGGCAGCTGCCGGGGAGGAAGTGGGGGGAGGCTGCGGAGCCCCAAAATCGCGGCGTCTTCTCCTCCCTCCCTCCCTCCCTGCCTCGCTCCCTCGCTCGCTCGCTCCCACCTGGGGCTTCACTGCTCCCTCACGGCCGCGGTGTCTGGGGCTGCTCCTTGGGGCTGGGCTGCAATCCTCTCTGGGAACTCAGAAAAAAACCCTTTTTTTGACCCAAAACCACATGAAATTTGGGGAGATTAAAATGTTGAAATTGATCTCGAGCCAAGGGCTCCATGCTGGGAGAAGCAGAGGGGTCCAAGGGTGGATTCACCTGGAACGTTCCATCGATCAGGGGCAGGGTCAGAATGGCCAGGGACAGCCCAGGAGCCAAAATGGCCCCGAGTGGGCCCCGAGCTGAGGTGTGGGGCCAGGAGCTGAGAATGTGGGGCAGGGCCAGGGCAGGGCTGGGGCACGGGGACAGGAATGGGGTCAGGGGATGGGGTTTGGGGGAAGGGGCTGGGGAACGGGGACTGGGGAGACACAGCGATAAGGGTGGGGCCAAAACGATCAGCAGCACCAGCACCCCAACCAGCAACAGCAGTTTTGGCACAGAAATAGGATCCGGAATCCTCGTCCTTGAGGTTGTTCATGGTCAGCGTCACCGAGCTCTGCCCGTTGTCCCTGGAGATCGTGACCCGGCCCTTGACCGATGGCGCGTAGCCGATGCCTCCACCAGTGTTGATCCCTGCGAGCCACTCCAGCCCCTGCCCGGGTCTCTGGCGAACCCAATCCATCGCAAAACTGCCAAAACTGAACCCGGCCCCTCGGCAGAGGAGGCGCAGGGACCCCCCGGGGGGCTGGAGGTCCCCCCCGCACTCCAGCAGGGTCACGGCCGCCCGGAGCCCTGCGGGACAAAGGGGAGATGGGGATGGGGCCAAAGCTCAACCCTTGACCCAAACCCTGATCCTTGGCCCCCAATTGGGACCCTTGGCGTTCATCATCCTCCTCCTCCTGGGCCTGCCGATCCTCCCAGGAGGGTCCCATTCCAATTTCCAAGTGGCCAAATCCAATTTGAGTCCCTCAACCAATCAGGTTTCCCACCCCCATCTCCCCTTTGTCCCGCAGGGCTCCGGGCGGCCGTGACCCTGCTGGAGTGCGGGGGGGACCTCCAGCCCCCCGGGGGGTCCCTGCGCCTCCTCTGCCGAGGGGCCGGGTTCAGTTTTGGGAGCTACGACATGAACTGGATCCGCCAGAGACCCGGGCAGGGGCTGGAATGGGTCGCAGGGATCAGCAGCAGTGGTTCCAGCACCTACTACGCGCCATCGGTCAAGGGCCGGTTCACGATCTCCAGGGACAACGGGCAGAGCTCGGTGACGCTGACCATGAACAACCTCAAGGACGAGGATTCCGCCACCTATTTCTGTGCCAAATGTTACAGCGGTTTTACTTACCCTGCTTATGCTTATGGTATTGATGGTGGTTGTGGTCCCAAACCCTCTCGTTTCTATTTTCAAGTATCACAGAATTCTCTTATCCTTCCCCCAAACCTCAGCCCTTTTTATCAAATCTCCACTGGTCTTCCCCAAACTCTGCCCCTGCTGCCCCAACTCTTGACGTTCCACCAATTTTTGCCCATTTCACCCAAATCCCATTCAGCTCCTGGGGTCCTCATTGGAGGAGGCCAATTGGAAGTCGCAGGCGAAGGTTTGGGCCCAATGGTTGAGATTTGGGGCAGAACCAGTTAGGGTTGGGGTCAGTGCTGACCATGGGTGCAAATGGGGAGAAAGGGTCACAAGCTGAGTCACGGGGTGAGGTTTGGGGGAAGGGTCTGGGGTTTGGGACATGGGGGCACTCAAAGATGGGGATGGGGCCAAAGCCACCATGACCAACATCACCACAATCAATATCATCACCAGCAACAGCAGCACAACAATCATCCCCGTCCTTGGCACAGAAATAAACACCGGAATCCTCGTCCTTGAGGTTGGTCATGGTCAGCGTCATCAGACTCTGCCCATTGTTCCTGGCGATCGTGAACCGGCCCTTGACTGAATCCGCGTACCAGGCGCTGCCACCGCTGCGGATGTAGGCGACGACCTCCAGCCCCTGCCCGGGTCTCTGATGGACCCAGCTCATGGCAACACTGCCAAAACTGAACCCGGCCCCTCGGCACAGCAACGTCAGGGACCCCCCGCAGGGCTGGAGGTCCCCCCCGCACTCCAGCAGGGTCACGGCTGCCCGGAGCCCTGCGGGACAAAGGGGAGATGGGGATGGGGCCAAAGCTCAACCCCTGACCCAAATCCTGATTCCTGGCTCCATATTGGGACCCTTGGAGTTCATCCTCCACCTGTAGCACCTGCTGTCCCTCCCTGGTGGATCCCACACCCTATTTATGGAATAGAAGCACCCACTTTGGGCCCATAACCAATCCAGCTCCTCATCCCCATCTCCCCTTTGTCCCGCAGGGCTCCGGGCGGCCGTGACCCTGCTGGAGTGCGGGGGGGACCTCCAGCCCCCCGGGGGGTCCCTGCGCCTCCTCTGCCGAGGGGCCGGGTTCAGTTTTGGGAATTTCGACATGTTCTGGATCCGCCAGAGACCCGGGCAAGGGCTGGAGTGGCTTGTAGGGATCTACAGCAGTGGTTCCAGCACCACCTACGCGCCATCGGTCAAGGGCCGGTTCACGATCTCCAGGGGCAACGGGCAGAGCTCGGTGACGCTGACCATGAACAGCCTCAAGGACGAGGATTCCGCCACCTATTTCTGCGCCAAATCCTCTGGTGTTAGCACTGCTCTTACTGCTTTGGGTGGTTGGGTTGGTGTTTGGGGTTTCCGCCCCGTCCCTGTCCCCAGCTGTCCCCAGACCCTCCCCCAAACCCCCCTGACCCACCCCTGACCCTTTGTCCCAGCCCCGCCCCCTGTGCCCCAACGCTGCCCATTGGCCCCAAACCCTGCCCTGGGTCTGGCCCCAAACTCAACTCTCGGCCCCAAATCTCACCCTGGTCCCCCAAAAGTGCCCAAAGGGCCGAGATTTGGGGTGAAATTGGGCAAATTTTGGCACCAACTCAGTTGGGTTTGGGGCGGAACCAGTCGGGGTTTGGGGCCTTTGGTCACCATGGGTGGGAATGGGGGAGACTTTGGACAAACGGTCAAGAATGGGGTCAAGGGCTGAGATTTGGAAAAAGAGTCTGGGGCTTTGGGGACAGGAGGGGACACTGAGATGGGGATGGATCCACCACGGCGCTCTTCAATATATTCAGCACGACCACCAGCAGCAGCATAAGCATCCTTGGCACAGAAATAGGATCCGGAATCCTCGTCCTTGAGGCTGTTCATGGTCAGCGTCACCGAGCTCTGCCCGTTGTCCCTGGAGATCGTGAACCGGCCCTTGACCGACGGCGCGTAGTAGGTGCTGGAACCACTGCTGTAGATCCCTGCGAGCCACTCCAGCCCCTGCCCAGGTCTCTGGCGCACCCAGTACATGGTGAAACTGCCGAAACTGAACCCGGCCCCTCGGCAGAGGAGGCGCAGGGACCCCCCGGGGGGCTGGAGGTCCCCCCCGCACTCCAGCAGGGTCACGGCCGCCCGGAGCCCTGCGGGACAAAGGGGAGATGGGGATGAGGGGATGGATTGGTTATGGACCCAAAGTGAGCATCGCCATTCCAGAAAAAGGGTGTGGGATCCACCTGGGAGGGCCAGCAGGTGTTGCAGGAGGATTGGGAGGTCCAAGGGTCCCAATTTGGGACCAACATCAGGGTCTGCATGGAGGAATTAACATTGGGGTGGATTCGTTCCCTCATCCCCATCTCCCCTCTGTCCCGCAGGGCTCCGGGCGGCCGTGACCCTGCTGGAGTGCGGGGGGGACCTCCAGCCCCCCGGGGGGTCCCTGACGTTGCTGTGCCGAGCGGCCGGGTTCAGTTTCGGGAATTTCGACATGAGCTGGGTGCGCCAGAGACCCGGGCAGGGGCTGGAGTTCGTTGGAGCGATCAACAAGGGTGGATCCAGCACCTTCTACGCGCCGTCGGTCAAGGGCCGGTTCAGGATCTCCAGGGACAACGGGCAGAGCTCGGTGACGCTGACCATGAACAGCCTCAAGGACGAGGATTCCGGATCCTATTTCTGTGCCAAACATGCTTCTGGGAATTCGGGTACTCTTACTGGTTTTGGGGTTGATGATATTGACCCTGACCCCATCTCTGTGTCCCCACCCTATCCCCAAACCTCAATCCCTGACCCCGTTTCCCCACCCTGGAGCGGCTCTGCCCAAAATTCTCGCACCGGTTTTGGCTACAAAGTTCACCCAAATCTTAAACCTTGGCCTGAAATATCCGCATTCAGTATAAAGTTTTGGGGTACACAGAGGAGATTCGAAGTCTGGAGGTATGGTTGGGGATCAGTGGATGAGAACTGGGGTCAAGGCAGAGCAAGTTTGGGATCACTGGTCAGGGGCTGGGGACGGGTGGGGACTTCAACAAGGGGGTGGGGCCGCTCTGTTGTCATTGTCACCATGGCCAGCACTGTTACCCCAACTGCCATCAGCACATCTGGTGCAGAAATAGGTGGTGGAATCCTCGTTCCTGAGGTTGTTCATGGTCAGCGTCACCGAGCTCTGCCCGTTGTCCCTGGAGATCCTGAACCGGCCCTGCACCGATGGGCTGTACATGGTGCTGCCACTGGTGCTGATCCCTGCCACCCATTCCAGGCCTTGCCCAGGCCTCTGCCTCATCCACATCATCCCAAAATTCCCAAAATCGAACCCGGACCCTCGGCAGAGGAGGCGCAGGGACCCCCCGGGGGGCTGGAGGTCCCCCCCGCACTCCAGCAGGGTCACGGCCGCTCTCCCTCCCACTACCCTTCACGGGTTTTGCCCCAAATTCACTTTGTCGGTCGCCAAATATCGAACAGAGGTTTCTTGTATGGTAAAGTGCCTTCAACCCTGCAATTAGCTCCAAACCACCCATTAATTAATTAGGCAGCTTTGCCTGACTTTTGCATCCCCTCATCCCCATCTCCCCTTTGTCCCGCAGGGCTCCGGGCGGCCGTGACCCTGCTGGAGTGCGGGGGGGACCTCCAGCCCCCCGGGGGGTCCCTGCGCCTCCTCTGCCGAGGGGCCGGGTTCAGTTTCGGGGATTTTGGGATGGGCTGGTATCGACAGACACCAAGGAATGCTCTGGAGTACGTCGCAATTATCAACAATGGTGGCAGCACCTGGTACGCGCCGTCGGTCAAGGGCCGGTTCACGATCTCCAGGGACAACGAGCAGAGCTCGGTGACACTGACCATGAACAGCCTCAAGGACGAGGATTCCGCCACCTATTTCTGTGTGAAATCTGTTAATACTGGTGGTGCTAATGCTGCAGGTTATGTTGACAGTTCTCATGCTGTCCACATCCCCATTCCCATCTCCAAGTCCTCTCTGTCCCCGTTCCCCAGCCCCTTCCCCAGCCCCCAGCCCCTGACCCCGCCCGTGACCATTTCCCCATTTCCCGTTCCCCTCTCCGGCCCCAAACCCCAACCCTCGGCCGTTGATCTTCCCCCAAACTCTGCCCCAAAGGTCAGCGCTGGGCCCGGGGCTGGGGACACGAATTCAGTCACCGAGAGCGGGGACGAGGGCTGGGACTGGGGGAGGGTCTGGGGAATGGGGACATCTGGGGACCAGGAGGGAAGCGGACGGGGCCAAACCAAGGGTGGTCGCCAGAACCACCAGCAGCACGAGCCCAATCAGCAGAACCTCTTTGACTGTGCCACATTTGGCACAGAAATACGATCTGTAATCCTCGTCCTTGAGGTTCGTGGTCAGCTTGGCCAATCAGGGGCCAGGGAGCTGGAGAGATTTGACCCCAAAATTGTGGAGAAAGTAGAAAGCTGGAACAACGAAGGCAGAGTTTGGGCAAAAATGGCCAAGATTTGAGGACAATGGTTGGGATTTCGGGAAAGGATCAGAGAATTCAGGAACATTTGATGACCCACTCGAAGTGTCTTGGGATGTTGAGGCGGAGCAACAACAAAACCAACAGCACTTGTACCACAACCGTCATTAACACATTTGGCGCAGAAATAGGATCCGGAATCCTCGTCCTTGAGGTTGTTCATGGTCAGCGTCATCGAGCTCTGCCCGTTGTCCCTGGAGATCGTGAACCGGCCCTGCACTGAGGCAGCGTAGCCGGTGCTGTCACCATTGCTCCTGATCCCTGCGACCCATTCCAGCCCCTGCCTGGGTTTCTGGCGGATCCAGAACATGTCAAAATTGCCGAAACTGAACCCGGACCCTCGGCAGAGGAGGCGCAGGGACCCCCCGGGGGGCTGGAGGTCCCCCCCGCACTCCAGCAGGGTCACGGCCGCCCGGAGCCCTGCGGGACAAAGGGGAGATGGGGATGAGGAGATGCAAAACTCAGGCAGAGGTGTCCAAGTAATCAATGGGTGGATTGGGGCTGTTTGCTGGGTTGAAGGCACTTTGCCATACAGGAAACCCCTGTGGGAGATTTGGGGAGAAATAAAGGGAATTGGGGGCAAAACCAGTGAAGGTTTGGGGATGGGGGAGCGGCCGTGACCCTGCTGGAGTGCGGGGGGGACCTCCAGCCCCCCGGGGGGTCCCTGCGCCTCCTCTGCCGAGGGGCCGGGTTCAGTTTCGGCAGTTTCACCATGTTCTGGGTGCGCCAGAGACCCGGGCAGGGGCTGGAATTCGTGGCAGGGATCAAGGACAACGGCGGCAGCATCGCCTACGCTCCATCAGTCAGGGGCCGGTTCACGATCTCCAGGGACAACGGGCAGAGCTCGGTGACGCTGACCATGAACAACCTCAAGGACGAGGATTCCGGATCCTATTTCTGTGCCAAATGCATTGATGGTGGTTGTGCCAATAGTCATGGCACTGTTGGTGCTGCATTTATTGCTGGTTCAGGTCTTGGTCCCAAATCCCTCCACTTTGTTCCCAAATATCCCAGACTCCTCTGATCTCCCCTCCAAATTCCAGCCCTTTTCATCAATCTCGGCAATTTTACCCCAAACTCCGCCCCTGCTGTCCCAACTCACAACTTGCCCCCAGTTTTGCCCATTTCACCCAAATCCCATTCAGCTCCCGGGGTCCTCATTGGAGGAGGCCAATTGGAAGTCACGGGTGAAGGTTTGGGGCCAATGCTTGAGTTCTGGGGCAGAACCAGTTAGGGTTGGGGTCAGTGCTGACCATGGGGGAAAATGGGGATAAAGGGTCAAGGCCAGGTCAATGGGTGAGGTTTGGGGGAAGGGTCTGAGGGCTGGAGACATTTGGGGACCCGACAACAAAGGCAGGGCTGAAACTAACATCAATACGATAACCTTCATAATTACAATTATTGAAATCACATTTTGCGCAGAAATAGGTGGCAGAATCCTCGTCCTTGAGGTTGTTCATGGTCAGCGTCACCGAGCTCTGCCCGTTGTCCCTGGAGATCCTGAACCGGCCCTGCACCGACGGGGCATATCTGGGGTTGCTACCAGTATTGGTGATCCCTGCGAGCCACTCCAGCCCCTGCCCAGGTCTCTGGCGGGCCCACTGCATGCCAAAACTGCCAAAACTGAACCCGGCCCCTCGGCAGAGGAGGCGCAGGGACCCCCCGGGGGGCTGGAGGTCCCCCCCGCACTCCAGCAGGGTCACGGCCGCCCGGAGCCCTGCGGGACAAAGGGGAGATGGGGATGGGGCCAAAGCTCAACCCGGGATCCAAATCCTGACCCTTGGCCCCAAACTGGGACCCTCGGAGTTCATCACCCTCTTGCCAGTGAGTCCCATCCTTTTTTCCAGCAGACCACATGCGCTATGAGACATTCAGCCAATCAGGTTCCTCACCCCCATCTCCCCTTTGTCCCGCAGGGCTCCGGGCGGCCGTGACCCTGCTGGAGTGCGGGGGGGACCTCCAGCCCCCCGGGGGGTCCCTGCGCCTCCTCTGCCGAGGGTCCGGGTTCAGTTTCGGCAGTTTTGGGATGGGTTGGCATCGCCAGAGACCCGGGCAGGGGCTGGAAGCAGTCGCAACTATCAGCAGCAGTGGCAGCGCTTACTACGCGCCATCAGTGCAGGGCCGGTTCACGATCTCCAGGGACAACGGGCAGAGCTCGGTGACGCTGACCATGAACAACCTCAAGGACGAGGATTCCGCCGTTTATTTCTGTGCCAAATCTTACAGCACTGGTAGCGCTGGTGCTGCTGCTTCTATTGACCAAGGCAGTGGTGGCACAACCCCATCAGAGCCCATCCTGTCCCCAAACCCAGACCCTTCCTGCAAACCTCAGCCCTTGACCCTTTGTCCCAAATCTCCCCCATTTGCCCCAATGGTCAGCACTGACCCCAAACCCTCCCCTGCTCCTGCCCCAAAACTCAACCATTGGCCCCAAACCTTCACCCCTGGGCTCCAGTTCAGGCCTCCTCCAATCAGGGCCCGGGAGCTGGGGGAGATTTGGGTCAAATGGGCAAAATTTTGGGAAATTCTAGAGTTGGGACAGCAGGGGTGGAGTTTGGAAGGAACTGGTGAAGATTTGAGGAACAGAGCTGGGAGTCGGGGAAGGATCCCTGGGCATTGTGGACACTTGGGACTGCAATGGGGCTGGGGCCACTGCAGGAATTGTCGTCAATTCGAGCAGGACCATCAGAACCATAACCATTATTGTTACGTTTGGCGCAGAAATAAACGGCGGAATCCTCGTCCTTGAGGCTGTTCATGGTCAGCGTCACCGAGCTCTGCCCGTTGTCCCTGGAGATCCTGAACCGGCCCTTGACTGATGGCGCGTAGTGGGTGTAACCACCACTGCTGCTGATACTGGCGATGTATTCCAGCGTCTTCCCAGATTTCTGCCGGATCCAGAACATTCCAAAACTCCCGAAATCGAACCCAGAGGCGCGGCACAGCAACGTCAGGGACCCCCCGGGGGGCTGGAGGTCCCCCCCGCACTCCAGCAGGGTCACGGCCGCCCGGAGCCCTGCGGGACAAAGGGGAGATGGGGATGGGGGAACAAATCCACCCCAATGTTGATTCCTGCATGCAGACCCTGATGTTGGCCACAAATTGGGACCCTTGGACCTCACCATCCTCCTGCAACTCCTGCCAGTCATCCCAGGTGGATCCCACACCCTTTTTATGGAATAGAAGCGCCCACTTTGACCGCACAGCCAATCCATCCCCTCATCCCCATCTCCCCTCTGTCCCGCAGGGCTCCGGGCGGCCGTGACCCTGCTGGAGTGCGGGGGGGACCTCCAGCCCCCCGGGGGGTCCCTGCGCCTCCTCTGCCGAGGGTCCGGGTTCAGTTTCGGGAGTGTTGGGATGGGCTGGTATCGGCAGAGACCCGGGCAGACACTGGAATACATCGCCAGTATCACCAGCAGTGGCAGCGCCTACTACGCAGATTCGGTCAAGGGCCGGTTCACGATCTCCAGGGACAACGGGCAGAGCTCGGTGACGCTGACCATGAACAGCCTCAAGGACGAGGATTCCGGATCCTATTTCTGTGCCAAACGTGCTTATGCTGATAATTGGAGTCCTGGTGCTTCTGCTCAGGACGCCCATGTTGGATGCCTCCCCACCTCAGTGTCCCCTCCTGTCCCCAATCCCCAGACCCTTCACCCAAATCTCAGCCCTTGGCCCCATTCTTGACCCTTTGTCCCAGATCTCCCCCATTTCCACCTCCACCCATCACAGAGGCAAAACCCCCAAACTGGTTCTGCCCCAAACCCAACTGCTTTGGCCCCAAAACTCGCCCGATTCTGCCCCAATTCCCCACTCTGGGCTCCCAGCCAGAGCTGCTGAATCCTGAACCTTTGTCCCCAATTTGGGACCCTGGGCCTCAAACCCCGATCTCCACAGCAAAGTTTTGGGGCACAAAGCGGAGATTTGGGGTCAGGAGTTGTGGTTTGGGGTCAGCGGGTGAGAATTGGGGCCGAGGCAGAGCAAGGTTGGGATCAATGGCCAAGGGCTGGGTGTGGGCTGGGGGTCTGGGGGAAGGGTCTGGGGAATGGGGACAGAGGGGGACACGGGGATGGGGATGGGGACAGCTTGGGCATCGTCACTAAAAGCGGCACTTTCAGCCCAACCAGTTTGAGAACCCTTGCCACAGAAATAGGATCCGGAATCCTCGTCCTTGAGGTTGTTCATGGTCAGCGTCACCGAGCTCTGCCCGTTGTCCCTGGAGATCGTGAACCGGCCCTTGACCGACGGCGCGTACTCGGTGTAAGAACCAGGGCTGCTGATCCCCGCGAGCCACTCCAGCCGCTGCCCGGGTCTCTGGCGGACCCATTGCATGGCAAAACTCCCAAAACTGAACCCGGCCCCTCGGCAGAGGAGGCGCAGGGACCCCCCGGGGGGCTGGAGGTCCCCCCCGCACTCCAGCAGGGTCACGGCCGCCCGGAGCCCTGCGGGACAGAGGGGAGATGGGGATGAGAAACCTGATTGGTTCAGGACCACAAAGTGGCTTTGGCCATGTGGAAAAAGAGGCAGGACTCACCAGGAAGGAGGATGATGAACTCCAAGGCTCCCAGGTTGGGGCCAAGGGTCAGGATTTGGGTCAAGGGTTGAACTTTGGCCTCATCCCCATCTCCCCTCTGTCCCGCAGGGCTCCGGGCGGCCGTGACCCTGCTGGAGTGCGGGGGGGACCTCCAGCCCCCCGGGGGGTCCCTGCGCCTCCTCTGCCGAGGGGCCGGGTTCAGTTTTGGGAGTGTTGTGATGGGCTGGTATCGACAGAGACCCGGGCAGGGGCTGGAGTACGTTGCAGATATCAGCAGCAGTGGTGGCAGCACCTGGTACGCGCCATCGGTCAAGGGCCGGTTCACGATCTCCAGGGACAACGGGCAGAGCTCGGTGACGCTGACCATGAACAACCTCAAGGACGAGGATTCCGGATCCTATTTCTGTGCCAAAGCTGCTGGTGCTTGTGGTGGTGCTGGTGCTGCTTGTATTGACGGTGCCGGTGGTGGCACCACCCCTGTCTGAGCCCCCACCGTCCCCAAACCCAGACCCTGCCCCAAACCTCAGCCCTTGACCCTTTGTCCCAAATCTCCCCCATTTGCCCCAATGGTCAGCACTGACCCCAAACCCTCCCCTGCTCCTGCCCCAAAACTCAACCATTGGCCCCAAACCTTCACCCCTGGCCTCCAGTTCAGGCCTGCTCCAATCAGGGCCCGGGAGCTGGGGGAGATTTGGGTGAAATGGGCAAAACTGGGGGAAAGTCGAGAGTTGGGGCAACAATGGCAGAGTTTGGGGGCAAATGGTCGAGGCTTTAGAAGGGCTGACACCTGAGGGAAGCATCGCTGGGACTGGAGAAATTTCACCACCCTCATGGTCACCACCAGGAGTGATGGCAAAAAGAGCAGCAGCATTACCACCAGCATAACCATTGTCCCGTTTGGCACAGAAATAGGATCCGGAATCCTCGTCCCTGAGGTTGTTCATGGTCAGCGTCACCGAGCTCTGCCCGTTGTCCCTGGAGATCGTGAACCGGCCCTTGACCGACGGCGCGTAGACGGTGCTGCCACCATTGCTGTTGATACTGGCGATGTATTCCAGCCCCTGCCCGGGTCTCTGGCGAAACCAGTACATCCCAAATTGTCCGAAATCGAACCCGGACCCTCGGCAGAGGAGGCGCAGGGACCCCCCGGGGGGCTGGAGGTCCCCCCCGCACTCCAGCAGGGTCACGGCCGCCCGGAGCCCTGCGGGACAGAGGGGAGATGGGGATGAGGAGCCTGATTGGTCCAGGGACACAAAGCAGGGGTGACCAGTTTGTAAAAGGGACGGGAGCCACCAGGGAGGAGGATGATGAATTCCAAGGGTCAGAATTAAGGGACAATAATTGGGATATTGGGGTCAGTGCTTGAGCTTTGGCCTCATCCCCATCTCCCCTTTGTCCCGCAGGGCTCCGGGCGGCCGTGACCCTGCTGGAGTGCGGGGGGGACCTCCAGCCCCCCGGGGGGTCCCTGCGCCTCCTCTGCCGAGGGTCCGGGTTCAGTTTTGGGAATTATGGAATGCACTGGGTGCGCCAGAGACCCGGGCAGGTCCTGGAATGGGTCGCGGGCATTGACAGCAATGGATACACCAGATACCCGTCTGCGTTCAGGGGCCGGGTCACGATCTCCAGGGACAACGGGCAGAGCTCGGTGACGCTGACCATGAACAACCTCAAGGACGAGGATTCCGGATCCTATTTCTGTGCCAAGGATGCTGATGCTGCTGCTGGTAATGGTGCTGAATATATTGAAGAGGGCCGTGGTGGATCCATCCCCATCTCAGTGTCCCCTCCTGTCCCCAAAGCCCCAGACTCTTTTCCCAAATCTCAGCCCTTGACCCCATTCTTGACCGTTTGTCCAAAATCCCCCCCATTTCCACCCATGGCGACCAAAGGCCCCAAACCCCGACTGGTTCTGCCCCAAACCCAACTGAATTGGTGCCATAATTTGTCCAATTTCACCCCAAATCTCGGCCCTTGGGGCACTTTTGGGGGTCGAGGGTGAGATTTGGGGCCGAGAGTTGAGTTTGGGGCCAGACCCAGGGCAGGGTTTGGGGCCAATGGGCAGCGTTGGGGCAAACGGGGCGGGGCTGGGGCAAAGGGTCAGGGGTGGGACAGGGGGGTTTGGGGGAGGGTCTGGGGACAGCTGGGGACAGGGACGGGGCCAGGACCCCAAACACCAACCCAACCACCGGGAGTGAGACCAATGGCATGGGCGGCATTCCAGCCAGCATAGGAATCCTTGGCACAGAAATAGGATCCGGAATCCTCGTCCTTGAGGTTGTTCATGGTCAGCGTCACCGAGCTCTGCCCGTTGTCCCTGGAGATCGTGAACCGGCCCTTGACCGAATCTCCATAGTGGGTGGTGCCACCAGTGTTGATCTGTGCTACGAACTCCAGCCCCTGCCCGGGTCTCTGTCGCATCCAGCCCATCCCAAAACTGCCAAAACTGAACCCGGCCCCTCGGCAGAGGAGGCGCAGGGACCCCCCGGGGGGCTGGAGGTCCCCCCCGCACTCCAGCAGGGTCACGGCCGCCCGGAGCCCTGCGGGACAAAGGGGAGATGGGGATGAGGCCAAAGCTCAACCCTTGACCCAAATCCTGACTCTGGGCTCCAAATTCTGACCCTTGCAGTTCATCATCCTCCTCCCATCCCTTTTTCCAGCTGGCCACGCTTCCTTTGAGGCTCTGGACCAATCAGGGTTCCTCATCCCCATCTCCCCTTTGTCCCGCAGGGCTCCGGGCGGCCGTGACCCTGCTGGAGTGCGGGGGGGACCTCCAGCCCCCCGGGGGGTCCCTGCGCCTCCTCTGCCGAGGGTCTGGGTTCGATTTTGGGAATTATGGAATGCACTGGGTGCGCCAGAGACCTGGGCAGGGGCTGGAATACGTCGCAGGGATCTACTACACTGGTGGCAGCACCTACTACGCGCCGTCGGTGCAGGGCCGGTTCACGATCTCCAGGGACAACGGGCAGAGCTCGGTGACGCTGACCATGAACAACCTCAAGGACGAGGATTCCGGATCCTATTTCTGTGCCAAAGAGAGTGGTGCTGGTGGTGGTAATCCTGCTGCTTATATTGACCGTGCCGGTGGTGGCACCACCCCTGTCTGAGCCCCCACTGTCCCCAAACCCAGACCCTCCCCTCGATCCTCAGCCCTTGATTCTTTGTCCCCATTTGCCCCAATGGTCAGCACTGACCCCAAACCCTCCCCTGCTCCTGCCCCAAAACTCAACCATTGCCCCCAAACCTTCACCCCTGGGCTCCAGTTCAGGCCTCCTCCAATCAGGGCCTGGGAGCTGGGGGAGATTTGGGTGAAATGGGCAAAACTGGAGGAAAGTACAGAGTCGGGGCAACAATGGCAGAGTTTGGGGGAAAATGGTCGAGGCTTTAGAAGGGCTGAAACTTGGGGGAAGCATCGCTGGGACTGGAGAAATTTTACGACCCTCATGGTCACCACCAGGAGTGATGGCAAAAAGAGCAGCAGCATTACCACCAGCATAACCATTGTCACGTTTGGCACAGAAATAGGATCCGGAATCCTCGTCCTTGAGGTTGTTCATGGTCAGCGTCACCGAGCTCTGCCCGTTGTCCCTGGAGATCGTGACCCGGCCCTTGACCGACGGCGCGTAGTGGGTGCTGGAACCACTGCTGCTGATACTGGAGATGTATTCCAGCCCCTGCCCGGGTCTCTGTCGAAACCAGTACATCCCAAATTGTCCGAAATCGAACCCGGCCCCTCGGCACAGCAACGTCAGGGACCCCCCGGGGGGCTGGAGGTCCCCCCCGCACTCCAGCAGGGTCACGGCCGCCCGGAGCCCTGCGGGACAAAGGGGAGATGGGGATGAGGCCAAAGCTCAACCCTTGACCCAAATCCTGACTCTGGGCCCCAAACTGTGACCCTCGGAGTTCATCATCCTCCTCCTCCTGGGCCTGCTGACCCTCCCAGGTGGGTCCCATTCCATTTTTCAAGTGGCCAAATCCACTTTGAGTCACTTGACCAATCAGGTTTCCCATCCCCATCTCCCCTCTGTCCCGCAGGGCTCCGGGCGGCCGTGACCCTGCTGGAGTGCGGGGGGGACCTCCAGCCCCCCGGGGGGTCCCTGATCCTCCTCTGCCTGGGGTCTGGGTTCGATTTTGACAACTTTGACCTGTTCTGGATCCGGCAGAGACCCAGGCAGGGGCTGGAATTCATCGCCAGCATCTACTACAGCAGTCGGGGTTACGCCTTCTACTCACCGTCAGTGCAGGGCCGGTTCAGGATCTCCAGGGACAACGGGCAGAGCTCCATGTCCCTGACCATGACCAACCTCAAGGACGAGGATTCCGGATCCTATTTCTGCGCCAGATCTGCTCCTGGTTACTATAATTACGGTGCTGGTTATAGTGACGGTGAAGGTCACCCCATATCTGACCAGCATGAGGAGCGGCACCGTAACCATCAGCAGCAGCTTTGGCACAGAAATAGGATCCGGAATCCTCGTCCTTGAGGTTGTTCATGGTCAGCGTCACCGAGCTCTGCCCGTTGTCCCTGGAGATGCTGACTCGGCCGCGGAACGATGACGGGTATCTGGTTTCTCCATCATGGTCAATCCCGGCAATGTATTCCAGGCCCTGCCCAGGCCGCTGGCGAACCCAAATAAAACTGGTTCGTCCAAAATTGAACCCGGCCCCTCGGCAGAGGAGGCGCAGGGACCCCCCGGGGGGCTGGAGGTCCCCCCCGCACTCCAGCAGGGTCACGGCCGCCCGGAGCCCTGCGGGACAGAGGGGAGATGGGGATGAGCAGCTGGATTGGTTATGGACCCAAAGTGAGCACCGCCATGCCAGAAGAAGGGTGTGGGATCCACCTGGGAGGGCCAGCAGGAGTTGCAGGAGGAGGATGGGGAGGTCCAAGGGTCCCAATTTGTGGCCAACATCAGGCTCTGCATGCAGGAATCAACATTTGGGTGGGTTCGTTCCCCCATCCCCATCTCCCCTTTGTCCCGCAGGGCTCCGGGCGGCCGTGACCCTGCTGGAGTGCGGGGGGGACCTCCAGCCCCCCGGGGGGTCCCTGCGCCTCCTCTGCCGAGGGGCCGGGTTCAGTTTTGGGGGTTCCACCCTCTACTGGGTCCGACAGAGACCCGGGCAGGGGCTGGAATACATTGGAGGGATCAAGAACGATGGATCCAGCACAGCCCATGCGCCATCGGTGCAGGGCCGGTTCAGGATCTCCAGGGACAACGGGCAGAGCTCGGTGACGCTGACCATGAACAACCTCAAGGACGAGGATTCCGGATCCTATTTCTGTGGGAAATCTGCCTATAATAATTGGGGTACTGGTGCTGGTGTGGATGGTATTCACCCCGTCCCCATCACTTTGTCCCCCCCATGTCCCCGTTCCCCAGACCCTTCCCCAGTCCCCAGCCCCTGACCCCATTCCTGTCCCAGCTCTGAGCTGCTTCTGCCCCAGTTCTCAGCTCTTGGCCTCAATCCTCAGCTCTGCGCTCCGAGTCTCAACCAAGGTCCCAAAACCTGGGTTCAAATGGTCGAGATTTGGGGAAAATGGGCCAGATTTGGGTCTGTGGCTGTGACTCAGTTCCACCACTGAAATTTTGGGCCAGAACGGGTCCAGTCAAACAGAAATGTGGGATTTGGGGGTCGAGGGTGAGCTCAGGGTGAAACCGGCCCTGATTTGGGGCCAGGAGCTGAGATTTGGGTCAGAACCAGTTCAGAGGTGGGACAGGGGACAGGAATGGGATCAGGGCTTGGGGATTGGAGGGAGGATCTGGGGAACAGGGACAGGTGAGGACATGGGGACAGGGCACAAAACATCAACAGCTCCAGCACGAGCCCAACCTCCACTAGTTAAACCACATTTCACGCAGAAATAGGATCCGGAATCCTCGTCCTTGAGGTTGTTCATGGTCAGCGTCACCGAGCTCTGCCCATCGTCACTCGCCATCGTGAACCGGCCCTTGACCGAATCTCCATACCAGGTGCTGTTACTTTTTCGACTGATACTGGCAACAAATTCCAGCCCCTGCCCGGGTCTCTGGCGGATCCAGCCAATCGCAAATTTCCCAAAATCGAACCCGGCCCCTCGGCAGAGGAGGCGCAGGGACCCCCCGGGGGGCTGGAGGTCCCCCCCGCACTCCAGCAGGGTCACGGCCGCCCGGAGCCCTGCGGGACAGAGGGGAGATGGGGATGAGAAACCTGATTGGAGCAGAAGCTTAAAAATGAGCGTGGCCAGCTGGAAAAAGGGGTGGGACGCACCTGGCAGGAGGATGATGAACTCCAAGGGTCCCGGTTTGGGGCCCAGAGTCAGGATTTGGGTCAAGGGTTGAGCTTTGGCCTCATCCCCATCTCCCCTCTGTCCCGCAGGGCTCCGGGCGGCCGTGACCCTGCTGGAGTGCGGGGGGGACCTCCAGCCCCCCGGGGGGTCCCTGCGCCTCCTCTGCCGAGGGTCCGGGTTCGATTTTGGGAGTGTTGGGATGGGCTGGGTTCGACAGAGACCCGGGCAGGGGCTGGAGTACGTTGCAGATATCAGTAATGGTGGTGGAAGCACCGACTACGCGCCGTCGGTCAAGGGCCGGTTCAGGATCTCCAGGGACAACGGGCAGAGCTCGGTGACGCTGACCATGAACAACCTCAAGGACGAGGATTCCGCCACCTATTTCTGTGCCAAATCTGCTTATGGTGGTGGTGCTAATGCTGCTGCTTATACTTATCGTGCCAGTGGTCACACCACCATTTCTGAGACGTTCCTATCCCCAGTCCCCAGACCCTTCCCCAAATCGCAGCCCTTGACCCCATTCCTGACCCTTTCCCCCAGATCTCCCCCATTTCCAGCAACGCCAACCACGGAGCCAAAAAGCCCCGACGGGTTCTGCCCCAAACGCAAGAAAGTTGGCGCCAAAATTTGCCCCAATCTCCGCATTGTCCTCAAATCTCCCCCAGCTCCTCGGGCCCTGATTGGCTGAGCTGGCACAGGCAGAAACAGGAACTCTTGGAGAGCCAGGCCTGAACTGGAGGCCAGGGGTGAAGGTTTGGGGCCAATGGCTGAGTTTTGGGGCAGGAGCAGGGGAGGGATTGGGGTCAGTGCTGACCATTGGGGCAAATGGGGGAGGTTTGGGACAAAGGGTCAAGGGCTGAGGTTCGGGGGAAGGATCTGGGTTTGGGGACAGTGGGGGCTCAGACAGCGGTGGTGCCACCACCGGCACGGTCAATACAAGCAGCAGCACAAGCACCACCACAAGCACCACTGTCTTTGGCACAGAAATAGGATCCGGAATCCTCGTCCTTGAGGTTGTTCATGGTCAGCGTCACCGAGCTCTGCCCGTTGTCCCTGGAGATCGTGAACCGGCCCTTGACCGACGGTGCGTAGTAGGTGCTGGAACCACTGCTGATCCCTGCGAGCCATTCCAGCGCCTGCCCGGGTCTCTGGCGGATCCAGTACATGGTGAAACTGCCAAAATTGAACCCGGCCCCTCGGCAGAGGAGGCGCAGGGACCCCCCGGGGGGCTGGAGGTCCCCCCCGCACTCCAGCAGGGTCACGGCTGCCCGGAGCCCTGCGGGACAAACGGGGAGATGGGGATGGGGCCAAATCTCAACCCTTGATCCCAAAATCCCAAATATTGGCCCCAAATTGGGACCCTTAGAGTTCATCATCCTCCTCCCAGGAGAGTCCTGTCCCTTTTTCCAGCTGGCCACGTGCACTACGAGACATTCAACCAATCAGGTTTCTCATCCCCATCTCCCCTTTGTCCCGCAGGGCTCCGGGCGGCCGTGACCCTGCTGGAGTGCGGGGGGGACCTCCAGCCCCCCGGGGGGTCCCTGACGTTGCTGTGCCGCGCCTCTGGCTTCAATTTCACAAAATCTGCAATGTTCTGGATCCGCCAGAGACCCGGGCAGGGCCTGGAATACGTCGCGGGCATCAACGGTGACGGTTCCACCCCCAGATACGCGCCATCGGTGCAGGGCCGGTTCAGGATCTCCAGGGACAACGGGCAGAGCTCGGTGACGCTGACCATGAACAGCCTCAAGGACGAGGATTCCGGATCCTATTTCTGTGCCAAAAACGCCTATGATGGTTGGGGTTGGGAGGCTCACGCTGCTGATTCTAATTTTGGTCCCGTCCCCATCCCTGTTCCCCCCATCCTTCCCTCCAACCCTTTGACCCCATTGGTGAACCCCACGGACCCAAATCTGAACCATTTTCCCCAAATCTCGGCCATTTCCACCCAGGCTTGGGGACCTTGGTTGAGCCTTGGAGCCAAGAGCTGAGGTTTGGGGCCAGGAGCTGAGATTGGGGCCAAGAACAAAGATTTGGGACCAAGAGTAAAGATTTGGGGTCTAAGGTTGAGATTTGGGGCCAGAAGTGGAGATTTGGGGCCAGGAGTGTGGATTTGGGGCCAGGAGTGTGGATTTGGGGCCAAGAATGGAGATTTGGGGCCAAGAGTGAAGATTTGGGGCTCAGAATGAAGATTTCGGGCTCAGAACGAGGATTTGGGGCCAAGAACGAGGATTTCGTTTGAAGAATGAGGATTTGGGGTGAACCATGAGGATTTGTGGTGAAGAACGAGGATTTGGGGCCAGGAGTGCAGATTTCGGGCCCAGAACGAGGATTTGTGGTGAAGAACGAAGATTTGTGGTGAAGAATGAAGATTTCGGGTGAAGAACGAGCATTTGGGGCCCCCAGCAGGTGCGGGAGCTGCAGCTGCAGCCGAGCCCCGAAAGCGAAACCGGCGCCAATTTGGGGCCAATTTGGGCCAATTTGGGCCTTTCTGGGGCCTTTCGGGGCCTTTTGGGGCCTTTGGGGATCCCCGGGGGCGGCGCCGGGGCCGGAACAGAGAGAAAAACCCGGGGAGGCCTCGGGCAGAGCCGGGACAGGCCGGGGATGTTGGGTGAATTTTATTTTATTTTACTTTATTTTATTTTATTTTATTTTATTTTATTTTATTTTATTTTATTTTATTTTATTTTATTTTATTTTATTTTATTTTATTTTATTCTATTTTATTTTATTCTATTTTATTTTATTTTTATTTTTTACTCCTTTTTAAATTTAATTTAATTTAATTTAATTTAATTTAATTTAATTTAATTTAATTTAATTTATTTAATTTTTTAAATAAAATTTAATTTAATTTAATTTAATTTAATTTAATTTAATTTTATTTTATTTTATTTTATTTTATTTTATTTTATTTTATTTTATTTTATTTTATTTCTATTGAGTTTATTTTAGTTTAATTTAATTTATTTCAAGTTTTATTTTGTTTTATTTCATTTTTATTTAACAGAGTTCAATCAAATTAAATTCATTTAAATTTAAATTCATTTAAATTTAAAGTAAATGAAAATAATTTTTATTTTATTTTGTTTTATTTTTTTTATTTTATTATATTTATAATTAATTACTTTCGCCATTAATTTGTTAACTTTGTTTATTTGAGGTTTATTAACGACAATATTTTTAATTTATATTTTTGTTTTGATAATAATACTAAAACATTATTTTATTTTATTTTATTTTATTTTATTTTATTTTATTTTACTTTATTTTATTTTATTTTTATTTTTTTTTTAATTTTTTTTTTTTATTTTATACTTTATTTCTTACTTCCATATTTTACCAGGTTCCTTCATTGCTAATGTTTATTAACATCCATTAACGTCAATTACCTTTTATTAATCGGTATTAATTAATATTATTTTAATAAAAAATAAAGAATTCCATTTTCTTCTGGGTTTTCTTTGTTGTTTTCGTTCTTTACCTTTGGGGCCGTTTGGGGTTTTTGGGGATAAAGTGAAATAAAATGGAAATAAAGGAAATTAAAAAATTGTAATAAAAGAAATGAAAACTTTAAAAAATATAAAACAAAATGGAAAATTCAGTAAAATAAAATTAAATAATTCAGTACGATTTATGTTATTTTTATTTTATTATATTTTATTTTACTTTATTTTATTTTATTTTATTTTATTAAAATCAATTATTTTATCATTATTTATATTTTGATTTAATTGATTATTTTTTATTTTTCTTATTGTTATTATTCACAAAAAAAATTTGTTTTTATTCATTAAAGATTATTCTGTATTATTATTTATATTAGTTGATATTTTAAAATGTAAAATTAAAATTAATTTGAAATAATATTAAAATTAAATAATTCAATTAATCAAATAAAAATAACTTTGAGTTAAAATAAACCAGAATTTAAACTAGAATTAAATTAAAATTCAATTTTAAAATAAAATACAAAAATAAAATAAAATAAAATAAAATAAAATAAAATAAAATAAAATAAAATAAAATAAAATAAAATAAAATAAAATAAAGTAAAATAAAATAACATAACATAACATAAAATAAAATAAAATAAAATAAAATAAAATAAAATAAAATAAAATTAAATTAAATTAAATTAAATTAAATTAAATTAAATTAAAAATAAATTAAATTAAATATAAATGGGAGAAAAAAAAGTAATCAGAAAAAATAAATGAAATAAAAATGAAATAAAAGAAAAATATTAGGAAATAAACAGAATAAGTGGAATTAATAATTTCTATTTTTACAATCAAAAAAGGAATTAAATTAAATAAAAAGTGGAAGAGTAAGAATCGAAAAAAGGGGATGAAAATAAATTTATAAAAATAGAAAATGGCAAAAACAGAGGCAGGAAATTGATGCAAATTAGGGAGAAAATGGGCGAAAAACAGAAATAAAAATCAATTAAAGCGGAGGAATTAAAAAAATAAAGGAGATTAATTGAAATACATTGAATAAAATAAAATTAATTACAGGAACGGACGAAAATCCAGGAATTAAATCCCAAAATTTGATAAAGTAAAAGAAGAGGAACTTCATTTAATTAATTTAATTCCATTTTATTTTTTAATTGAATTTTAATCTTATAAAAAATTAAAATGTTATTGTAAAAAATTAAAAATATATTTATAGGAAATGAAATTATTAGAAAATTTTTATTGAGTGAAATTAATTTATAATAATTTTTAGATTTTTAATAATTAAAAAATACAAATTTATATTGATAGAATTCATAAATTTATATTAATTGGAATAAATGGATTAAACTTATATATCTTTATTAATTAAACATTTTTTAATTTTTATATAGAAAAGGCATAAACTTATATTAATTGAAATTAATGCAATAAATTAGTTGGCTTTAGTAATTGAGAAAAAAAGTTATTTTTAATTCAAACACTTATAAATTTATATTAATTTGAAACAATAAAATACACTTATAGGTTTTTATTAATTGAGAAAATTTATTATTTTTAATTGATAAAATTATTATATTTTTATTAATTGAAAAAAACCATATTTATAGGCTTTTATAATTTAAATAATAATAATTTTATTTGAAAAATTATAAATTGATAATAATTGAAATACATAATTAGAAAAATAAAAATTTGTGTTAATTAACAATAAGTTCATTTTACCAGAAATTAATTTAATTACACTAAACAAACCCCAATTAAACGAGCTAAAACTTCAATTAATTCCAATTAAACAAACCAAACGCCAAAAAAAGCAATCAAAACAGCGATAAAATCCCAAATAAATTAATTATAATTAAAAATTAATTAAAATAAACCCAAATCCGCAGTTTCCCGCCTCCTCCTCAGCAGCGGCCGCTGATTGGTCGAGCGAAAAGGGCCGTAACCAATCAGCGCCGTGCGCGGGAAGAGCGCCCTTGGGGGGGAAATCTGCCCAGCGACGGCTTCTGATTGGTCGAGGGGGGCCTTGGGCAGCCAATCAGAGCCAGGGATCCCCGAGACGCGGCCGCGAGTTCACCGAGGGCGCCCCCAAACCCCCCGAAAATCGCCCCAAAATCCCTTTCAGGACCTCCAAAATCGCCTCAGGACTCACAAAATCGCCCCAAAATTTCTTCCAGGAGCCCAAAACTGCCCTCAGAGTTCCAAAGTCCCCCTAAAATCTCTTCAGAAACCCCAAAATTCGCCCAAAATCTTTTCAGAGCACCAAAATCCCCTCAGAAATCCGAAATCCCCTAAAATCCCTTCAGAGCTCCCAAATCGCCCCAAAATTCCGTCAGAGACCACCCCAAATATCCCGAAATCTCTTCAAGCACTCCAAAATCCCCTCAGACACCTCAAATAACCCAAAATCCCTTCCAGGACCCCAAAAATCCCACTCAGAACACCCAAATTTGGCCCAAAATCCCCTCAGAGACCCCAAAATCCCTTTCATGACCCCAAAATTCAAAAAATTCCCTTTCAGGACCCCCAAAAATCCCACTCAGAACCCACAAAATCCACCCAAAATCCTCCTGGGACCCCCAAAATCCCCAAATCTCCCCAAAATCCTCCAAGCCCACCCCCAAAAATCCCACAAAATCACCCAAAATCTGCTCGGGACCCCAAATCTGCCCAAAATCCCCCCAAATTCCCCCTCAAGACACCCCAAAATCCTCCTGGGACCCCCCCAAAAATCGCAAAATGCTCCAAAAAACCCGAAATGCGCCCCAAATCCCCTCCCAATTTCTCCCAAAATTTAAAATCCCCCCAATATCTCAAATTTCCCCCCCAAATTTCCCCAAAATTCTCCCCCAAAAAACCAAATCCCCCCCCCAAATTCCCTAAAATCCACCCCAAATCACCAAATTTCCCCAAAATGCCCCAAAATCTCCACCCCCCAAAAATTCTCCAAAATGCCCCAAACCCCCTAATTCCCCCAAATGCCCCAAATCCCCCTCAAATTTACCCAGGACCCCCAAACCCCCCCCCAAATTCCCAAAAACCCCGAATTTCCACCAAAACGCCCCAAAAGCCCCAAATTTTCTCCAAATGCCCCCAAAATCTCCCCCCAAAAATCCCCAAATTCCTCCCAAAATCCCCAAAATGCCCCAAAAATCCTCCTGGGACCCCCCAAAATCCCCCCAAATTCGCGAATCCCTCCAAAATTCCCCCCAAAATTTGCTAAAAACCCCAAAAATCCCCAAATTTTCCCCAAAATCCCCCCCCGTCCGCCCCTCCCGCGGCGGTGACGTCACCGCCTGTCGCGACAGACGCCCCCTCCCCCCCCGTGACGTCATTTCCCGACCCCTCCCCCCAATCGCGGCCATGGCCGAGCCCGGAGGTGCGGAACGGACCCGAAACCGCGCGGATTCACCCCAAAATTAGCGCGGGAAAAAATCGGGGTTTGGCGGGAAATAACGGGGGGGGGGGGGGGGGGGTTTGGCGGGAAATAACGGGGGGGATTGGCGGGAAAAAAATTCGGGGTTTTGGTGGGGGGGAAATTGGATTTTTTAGGGGGAAAAATCGGAATTTTGGAGGGGAAAATTGGGGATTTTTGGGGGGATTTTAGGTTTTTTTTAAGGGATTTTTGGGATTAAAAAAGGAGATTTTTGGGAAAAACCGATGGTTGGGGGAAATGGGATTTTTGGGGGGGAGATTTTTGAGGGAAAAAATGGGAATTTTGGGGGGAAAAAATGGGATTTTTGTGGGGGGTTTTGGGGGGAAATGAGGGTCTGGGAAAAAAAGGAGATTTTGGGAAAAAAATCATAAATTTTGGGGGATTTTAGGGAATTTGGGGGGGGGGGGAAACCCTGAAGTTTTGGGGAAAAAGGGGGAGATTTTTGAGGGGTTTAAGGGTAATTTTTTGGGGGAAAAGGGGGGGTTTGGGAAATCCCGAGGGTTTTGGGGAAAACCAGGCATTTTGGGGTGAAAAAAGGGGATTTTTGAGGGGAAAAAAAAATGGGTTTTTGGGGCGATTTTAGGGGATTTTTTTGGGGTGGAAAAGGGAGATATTGGGGGGGAAAACCCGAATTTTGGGGTGGGGGAAATGTGGATTTTTGGGGAGATTTTTGGGAAAAAAAAATCAGGATCTTTTTGGGGAAAAAGGGGTGGAAAAATAAAAATTTTTGGGGGAGAAAAAAGGGATTGGGAGGAAAGGGATTTTTGGGGGGAAAAAATGAAATTTTTTTGGGGCAAAAAGGGGGTTTTGGGAGGGAAACGGGGGATTTTGGGACAAACCAAGGGTTTTGGTGCAAAAAATTGGAATTTTCGGGGGGAAAATTAGATTTTTGGGAGGGGTTTGGGGGGCACAAGGGGGGTTTTGGGAAAAACCTCTTAATTTTTTGCGGGGGATTTTAGGAAATTTTTTGGGGGAAAAACCCTGGATTTGGGGGGGGGCAGAGCCCAGGATTTTGGGGTGGAAAAACTCGAGATTTTTGGGGCAAAAAATGGGGATTTTGGGTTGGGGGAAATGGGGGATTTTGGGGGGAGGGAATATTGGAATATTGGGGGAGGGATTTGGGGTTTTTTTGGGAGAATGATTTTGGGGTGGTTTTTGGGAATAATTTCATTTTTTGGGGATGAATGTGATTTTGGGTGAATTTATCATTTTTGGGTGGGAATTTTGGTAATTTTGGGGGGAAAATGCAGTTTTGTGGTAATAATGACAAACTTGGGACAAAAAAATGCCAATTTTGGGGTGAAAAATAGCAAATTTGGACAAATAATAATATTGGGTTGAATACTGACAGTTTTTAGGCTGAATAATGACAGTTTTGGGATGAATAATGACAACATTGGGCAAATGACAATTTTGAGGTGACTAATTATAATTCTGAGGTGATTAATGAGAATTTTGGGGGGACTAATTACAATTTTGGGGTGAAAAACGACAGCTTTGGACAAGCGACAATTCTGGGGTGAATAATGACAATTTCGAGGTGACTAATCCTAATTTTGGGGTGAATAATGACAATTTTGGGGTGAAAAACGACAAATTTAGACAAATAATAACGTTTTTAGGGTGAATAACGACAATTTTGAACCGAATGACCCCAATTTTGTGCCAAACCCACCAAATTTTGGGCTAAAACCCCCAAATTTCGACCTAATTCCCCCAAATTTTGGACTGAAATACCCGAATTTTGGGCTAAAACCACCGAATTTTGTGCCAAAACCCCCAAATTTTGGGCTAAAACCCCCAAGTTTTGACCCAATTCTCCGCAAATTTTGGACTGAAATCCCCGAATTTTGGGCTAAAACCACTGAATTTTGTGCCAAAACCCCCAAATTTTGGGCTAAAACCCCCAAATTTTGACCCAATTCTCCGCAAATTTTGGACCGAAATCCCCGAATTTTGGGCTAAAACCACTGAATTTTGCGCCAAAGCCCCCCAAATTTTGGGCTAAACCCCCCAAATTTTGACCCAATTCTCCACAAATTTTGGACCGAAATACCCGAATTTTGGGCTAAAACCACCGAATTTTGTGCCAAAACCCCCCAGAATTTGGGCTAAAACCCCCAAATTTCGACCCAATTCCCCACAAATTTTGGACTGAAATCCCCGAATTTTGGGCTAAAACCACCGAATTTTGTGCCAAAACCCCCCAAATTTTGGGCTAAAACCCCCAAATTTCGACCTAATTCCCCCAAATTTTGGACTGAAATACCCAAATTTTGGGCTAAAACCACCGAATTTTGTGCCAAAACCCCCCAAATTTTTGGCTAAAACCACTGAATTTTGGGCTAAAACACCCAAATTTTGAGCTAAAACCCCTGAATTTTTTGCTGAAACCCCCAAATTTCTTGCTAAAACCACTGAATTTTGGGCTAAAACACCCAAATTTTGAGCTGAAACCCCCAAATTTTGTGTTAAAACCCCCGAATTTTTTTGCCGAAACCCCCGAATTTCTGACTTTTCTCTCTCTCTCTCCCCTCCCCCAGCCCCCGCCGCCCCCTCCCCCAGCCCCGCGCCGCCCCTCCCCCCCGCCCCCGGAGCTGCGGCTGATCCTGGAGGAGCTGCGGCAGCTGCAGCAGCGGCAGCTCCTGCAGATGCAGCTGACGCAGGAGATCTGCCGCCAGCTCCTCCTGCTGGGGGCGCTGGAGGCGCCGCCGAGGGCGCCCCAAAAAGCGGCGCCGAGGACGCCCCAGAAACCCCCGCAAAAGCCCCCGCAGAGAGCGGCCAATCAGAGGAGGCCGCGCCCCCCGCCCCGCCCCCGCCTGCTGCTGCTCCCCGCCCCCTTCGGCAAAGCCGTGGCCTTGGCGTCCACGTTGGGTTCTTCGTCGTCGTTGAGGTCGACGTTGGGGTCGGCGTCGTCGTTGGGGCCGATTTTGGGTTCCTCGTCGTCGTTGAGGTCGGCGTTGGGTCCAAACTTGGGGTCCTCGTTGGGTTCTTCGCAGTCGTTGAGCCCAGTCTTGAGTTCGTCGTCGTCGCTGAGGTCGACGTTGGGTTCTTCACAGTCGTTGGGTCCGGCTTTGGGTTCTTCGTCTTCAAAGAGGCCGACGGGGCCGACATTGGACGCGGCGTTGGGTTTAGCGCCGTTGTCGGGGTCAGCGTTGGGTTCTTCATCGTCGTTGGGTTCTTCATCACCGTTGGGCCCAGTCTTGGGGTCTTCATCATCAGTGGGGCCAATGTTGGGTTCAGCACCATCGGTGAAGTCAACGGGGTCAACCTTGGGGTGTTCCTTGGGTTCTTCGTCATCAACGGGGTCAACGTTGGGTTCAGTGCCATCAGTGGGGTCAATGTTGGGGCCAACATTGGGTTCTTCGCCATCGTTGGGCCCGGCGTTGGGGTCACCGCCATTGGTGAGGTCGACGGCGTCAACATTGGGTTCTTCAACATCAGCAAGGTCAACGTTGGGGTCTTCGTCCTCCACGGGCCCGTCCTTGGGTCCAGCGTTGGGTTCTCCGTCAATGTTGGAGTCAGCGCCATCAGTGAAGTCAACGTTGGGCCCA
Source organism: Melospiza melodia melodia (assembly GCF_035770615.1). Classification (NCBI taxonomy): domain Eukaryota; kingdom Metazoa; phylum Chordata; class Aves; order Passeriformes; family Passerellidae; genus Melospiza; species Melospiza melodia. The sequence goes on from NW_026948557.1 coordinate 74,862, forward strand.
ACGTTGGGTTCTTCTGCATCATTGGGCCCAATGTTGAGTTCCTCATCAACGTTGGGGCCAACGGCGTCGCTGGGTCCAAGGTTGGGTTCAACGCCATCATTGGGGCCTTCATCAGTGTTGGGTTCTTCATCAACGCTGCCGCCTCCATCAACGTTGGGTTCTTCTTCAGCATTGGGCCCAACATTGAGTGCGAAGCCATCATTGGGTCCAACGTTGGGTTCTTCTTCAACCATGGGTTCTTCGTCTCCCTTGGCTGCACCGTTGGGTTCCTCGTTGGGTTCCTCATCAACGTTGGGTTCTTCATCAACGTTGGCCCCACCATTGGGTTCCTCGTTGGGTTCCTCATCAACGTTGGGCCCAACCTGGGGTTCTTCATCACCGTTGGGTTCCTCTCCACCGTTGGCCGTCTGCCCGAAGCGTCCCCACCATCGAGCGGCCGAGCGGCCCCGGCACCGCGGCGACCTCCAGGCGCACCTGCGGCGCCGGCGCGGCCCCCAGGTGAGACGGGGGTCAGTGGGTCAAGGCTTGGGGTCAGTGGTCACTCTGATTGGTCATTTGGTCAGCCCTGCCCTCATTGGTTGCTCTTGTCATCCCGCAGGTCCCCCCGGAAGCGGCCACGCCCCCTCCAGCTCCAGCCACGCCCCCTCTGCCGAGCCCTGCCCCTCAAGACCTCCAAACAAGCCCCGCCCACTCTTCAAGCCGCGCCTCCTTCCCCAAGCGCCGCCTCCTGTGCCCCGCCCACCAGGATGAGGCCACGCCCACTCCGTGCTCCGCCCCCTTCGAGGCCTCCAGGGTTCAGGAATTGGGGGAAAAACTGGAATTTCCAGCCCCAAATTTGGGGCGAAATTCTTCGACTTTGGGGGGAAATTCAAATTTGGAGGAAAATTCCTCAAACTTGGGTGGAAATTCTCCAAATTTGGGTGGGGATTCCACAGTTTTGGGTGGGAATTCTGAAAATTGTGGAGAAGTTTCCACAAATTTGGGTGGGAATTATCAGAATTTGGATGGAAATATCTTAATTTTGAGTGAGAATTCCACAATTTTGTGTGGGAATTCTCAAAATTTGGGTGAGAATTCTGCAAATTTGGGTGCAACTTCTGTGATTTTGGGTGGAAATTCTGCAATTTTGGACAGGAATTCTCCAATTTCATGTGAAAATCCCTCAGATTTGGGTAAAAATTCCTCCATTTCAGGCAGGAATTCCCCAATTTTGAGTGAAAATTCCACAGTTTTGGGTGAGAATTCCTCAGTTTTAGGTAGTAATTCCGCAAGTTTTGGTGGAAATCCCTCAGTTTTGAGTGAAAATTCCACCATTTTGGGCGGGAATTCCTCGGATTTGGGCGTGAATTCTGCAATTTTGGGTGGAAACTCTCCATTTTTGGGTGCTGACAATGGAGACCCTGAAACTCCAGGGGAGTAATTTGGGGGGGGGGCTCCAAAATTCATCTCAGGAGCCCCAAAATTCCCAAAAAATTCCCCTATAAAACTGATTAAAACCCTTTGCTGATTCTCCTGTGTGTGATTTGAGGGTGAGGGGGGAAAACGGGAGAAGCGGGACCCCAAAAATCGAAAGAATTCGCCCCAAAATCCGCCCCTTCAAAATGGCGGCGGCCTCAGCAAAGATGGCGGCGCTGCCAACAAAGATGGCGGCGCCCTCAGTTGGGCGTGGCCACCGCGCAAAATGGCGGCGGTTGCCGTGGAAACGCGCCGTGAGTCAAAATGGCGGCTGTTGCCATGGGAACACGGCGATGCCAGTACTCAAAATGGCGCCATGGGCGTGCCCATTAAGGGGCGTGGCCAGCCCGGAAAATGGCGCGCGTTGCTGTGGCAACATAAAGCCGAAAGTGTCTGGGTTCAACATGGCGGCGGTTGCCATGGCAACGTTCCCGTACTCAAAATGGCGGCGGAGGCGTGGCCATCCCGGAAAATGGCGTGCGTTGCTGTGGCAACGGAAAGCAGGAAGTGCCCGCGCTTAAAATGGCGGCGGTTCCCATGGAAACAAGGGGGGGGGGGGGAACTTGCCCGAGTTAAAAATGGCGGCGGCTGACATGGAAACAACGAGGTGCCAGTACTCAAAATGGCGGCGCTCCTCAATGCGCCCTCACCGAGGCTCAAAATGCCGCAGGTCGCGTTTGGAATAAAACGCGAGGTGGGGCGCGGTGTCTGTAGGAACGGCACGGCGGGAATTTTCCGGTTTTAAAGACGGAAAATTAAAGCCATGGAAATCGTGTTTGTGAGGGACGGGGGTGGTTCTGCCAGCTCTGAAAATGGCGGCGGTCTCCATGGAAATAAAAAGGAGTGCCCGTATTCAAAATGGCGGCGGTTGCCATGGAAACGTGCCCGTACTCAAAATGGCAGCGGGGGCGTGGCCAGAGCAGAGAATGGCGCGCGTTGCTGTGGCAACGGAAAGCCGGAAGTGCCCGGGTTCAAAATGGCGACGGTTACCATGGAAACAACGAGCTGCCAGTGCTCAAAATGGCGGCGGGGGCGTGACCATGAACGGGCGTGGCCAGGCCGGAAAATGGCGCGCGTTGCTGTGGCAACGGAATGCCGGAAGTTCCCGGGTTTAAAATGGCGGCGGTTGCCATGGAAACGTGCCCGTACTCAAAATGGCAGCGGGGGCGTGGCCAGCTCGGAAAATGGCGCGCGTTGCTGTGGCAACGGGAAGCCGGAAGTGCCCGTGTTAAAAATGGCGGCGGTTACCATGGAAACAACGGGGGTGCCTGGGTTCAAAATGGCGCCGTTCGCCGCGGCGCCCTCACCGGGGGTGAAAATGCTGCGGGTCGGCTTTGGAATGAAGCGCAAGGATGGGCGCGGTGTCTGCTGGAAGGGCACGGAGGGAATTTTCCCGTTTTAAAGCCGTAAAATTAAAGCCGCGGAGATCGTGTTTGTGAGGGACGGGGGTGGTTCTGCCAGCTCTCAAAATGGCGGTGGTTCCCACGGAAACAACGAGCTGCCAGTGCTCAAATAGGCGGCGGCCTTTATTAAAATAAGCGGGGGGTGCCCACACTCAAAATGGCGGCGGTCGCCACGGAAGTTACGGTGGGCGCCAGCACTCAAAATGGCGGCGGTCCCTATTAGAACAAATGGGTTTGCCCACACTCAAAATGGCGGCGGCGGCGGCTTCCGGTCGCTTCAGGCCGCTTCCGCTTCCGGCGTTGTTAGGCGGGAGAGGGAGTGGGAGCGGGAGGAATCGCGGCCCCTCGGTCTCTGTCGCGACAGGACCGCGACAGGGACGCGGCCGGGGCCATGTCGGACACGTGGAGCTCGATCCAGGCGCACAAGAAGCAGCTGGACTCGCTCCGGGAGCGGCTGCAGCGGCGCAGGAAGCAGGACCCGCTCGGGGCCGCCGGTGAGGGCCCGGGGCCGTGAGGGGCTGAGGGGAGTTAAAGGGTTAATTAAGGGGAGAAGGGGTAATTAAGGGGTTAATAAGGGGGCGAGTGTTAATTAGGGGGGTAGTGAGGGGTTAAGGGTTGATTAAGGGAGTTAATGAGAGGTCTGGGCAGAATTAAATGGGTTAATGAAGGAGACAAGGGGTAATTAAAGGGATAAATGAGGGGGGAAGGGGAAATTAGGGGTTAATTACGGGGGAGAGGGGTAATTAGGGGGTTAATGAGGGTCAGGGGTCAATTAGGGGGGTTAATGAAGGGCTAAGAGTTACTTGGGGGGGGGTTAATGAGGGGTGAAGGGGGTAATTAATAAGAGACGGTTAATTAAGAATGGAGGCTTAATCAGTAATGGTTAATTAAGAACGGAGAAGTAATTAACAATAGGAGTTAGTCAATGATAGTAGTTAACGAAGAGTAGGGATTAATTAAGAATAGGGGTTAATTATTAGTATGGTTCATTGTTATTAATACTAGTAATATTTGTTATTAATACTAATATTAATTCTAATAATAATATAATAACTAATAATTATTAGTTAATTAAGAATAGGAGTGGTTAAGAATAGGGAGGTAATTAAGAATATGGGTTAATTAAATATAAGGGTTAATTGTGATTAGGATTAATTAAGAGCTAGGGGTAATTAGGAATTGTTAATTGAGATTAATTAAGGTTAAGTAAGAGTATTTAAGGTTAACTAAGATGTTAATTAAGATGATTTCTCCCCCCCACAGACCCCCGCCATGACCTCAGCCTGGCCACGCCCCCCCGCACCTCCAGCCCCGCCCCCTCCGGCCCTGACGGGGGCGTGTCCTCCCTCGGCTCCGCCCCCGGCTCCGCCCCCTCCCCTCCGGTGGGCGGGGCCGAGGGGGTCCCCGGGGAGCCCCCGGAGCCGGACCCGGCCCTGGAGCGGCGACTGCTCCTGCACCTGTCGGACCTGGCCACGCCCCTGCCCACCGACGCCAGCGCCATCCGCAGCGCCATCGCCGGGGTACGCACCTGGGACAGGTGGGGACACACCTGGGGACACACCTGGGCACACCTGCAACAGGTGGGGACACACGTGGGCACACACCTGGGCACACCTGGGATAGGTGGGGACACACGTGGGCACACACCTGGGCACACCTGGGATAGGTGGGACACACCTGGGGTAGGTGGGGACACACCTGGGCACACCTGGGATAGATGGGGACACACCTGGGCACACACCTGGGACAGGTGGGACACACCTGGGCACACCTGGGATAGGTGGGACACACCTGGGCACACACCTGGGCACACCTGGGATAGGTGGGGACACACCTGGGGACAGCTGGGACAGGTGGGCACACACCTGGGCACACACCTGGGCACACCTGGGATAGGTGGGGACACACCTGGGGATACACCTGGGCACACCTGGGGATACACCTGGGACAGGTGGGGACACACCTGGCTACACCTGGGATAGGTGACACACACCTGGGTATGGGGGGATACACCTGGAGACCTACCTGGGCACACCTGGGACAGGTGGGACACACCTGGGGACACACCTGGAATAGGTGGGGACACACCTGGGCACACCTGGGACAGGTGGGACACACCTGGGGACACACCTGGGATAGGTGGGGATACACCTGGGCACACCTGGGACAGGTGGGACACACCTGGAGACACACCTGGGGATACACCTGGGATAGGTGGGGACACACCTGGGGACACACCTGGGGACACACCTGGGCACACCTGCGACAGGTGGGGACACACCTGGAGATACCTAGGGGACGCCTGGGATAGGTGGGGACACACCTGGGCACACCTGGGACAGGTGGGGACACACCTGGGGACATACCTGAGAGAGGTGGGACACACTGGACTTAGAGGGCGCACGCCTGGGGACATCTGGGACAGGTGAGACGGGGGGGACACACCTGGGACAGGTGGGACAGGTGTATCTAGGTGCACCCCAGATGCCCCCAGGTGTATCCAGGTGCCCTCCAGCTGCCCCCAGGTGTACCCACGTACCCTCCACGTGTATCTAGGTGCCCCCCAGACACCCTCCAGGTGTATCCAGGTGTTCCACTGGTCTCCCCAGGTGTACGCCAGGTGTCTCCCAGTTGAACCCAGGTGTCCCCCAGGTGCTCCTGAGTGTATGCCCAGGTACCTTCCAGGTGTACCAGATGCCCCCGGGTGTCCCAGGTGCCCCCAGGTATATCCAAGTGTACTGAGGTGCCCCCAGGTGTGTCTAGGTGCCCTCCAGGTGTACCCAGGTGTATCCAGGTAACCCCCCAGGTGTTCCCCAGGTATGCCTAGGTGCATCCAGGTGTTCTCCAAGTGCCCCCAGGTGTATCCACGTGCCCCTAGATGCATCCAGGTACCCTCCAGACACCCCTGAGGTGCTCCCCAGGTACCCCCAGGTGTCCCTAAGATGCCCCCATCTACCCCCCAGCAGCCCCCAGGTACCCCCAGGTGTATCCAGGTGTACCCAGACATCCTCCAGGTGTACCCAGGTGTTCCCCAGGTGCCCCCAACTACCCCCCAGGTGCGCCCAGGTGTGCTCCAGCTGCCCCCCGGGTGCCTCCCCACGCTCACCTGTGCCTGCCTGTGCCGCAGGGCGACGCCCAGGTGACGCTGCGCGCCGTCGAGAGCCTGCTGCACAAGTTTGCGGCGCAGGAGCTGATCGAGGTGCGCCGGGGGCTGCTCCACGACGGCCCCGCCCTCGTCACCTGCGCCGACCACTCCAAGCTGGCCGCCATGGCCGCCGCCGCCGCCTCGTTGGCCGGGCGGCGCCGGGGGGCGGAGCCTGCGGGCGGGGCGGGGGGAGGAGCCGGGGAAGGGAAGGAGGCCAAGAGGTGCCGGAGGGCGGCGGCGGCGTCGGACGTGGATTTGGAGATCGAGAGTTTGCTGAGCCAGCAGTCCACCAAGGAGCAGCAGAGCAAGAAGGTGAGGGCGGGGGTTCGGCGGTGGGCGGGGCTTGGGAGGGGTGGGGATTCAAGATGGCGGGGATTCAGAATGGCGGCGTTTAAAAATGGCGCTTTAGGGCATCGGCTTTTCGAGGTGGTGGGTTTCAAAATGGCGGCGTTGTGGGGTTTCAAGATGGCGGGGGTTCAAAATGGAGGGGTTTCAAAATGGTGCTTAAAGGCGTCAGTGTTTCAAGATGGCGGGTTTCAAAATGACGGCGTTTCAAGATGGCAGCACTTGAATATGGTGGGGTTTCAAGATGGCGGGGGTTCAAGATGGGGGTTCAAAATGGCGCTTAAAGGCGTCAGTGTTTCAAGATGGCGGGTTTCAAAACGGAGTTTCAAAATAGTGGAGTTTCAACGTGGCGGGGGTTCAAAATGGCGGAGTTTTAAGATGGTGGCATTTTGTAATGGTGGGGTTTTAAGGTAGTGGAATTTCAAGATGGTGGGGTTTCAAGATGGCAGGGTTTCAAGGTGGTGGAATTTCAAGATAGCGAGGCTTCAAGATGGCGGGGTTTCAAAGCGGCAGAGTTTGGTTGGGATTTCAAGATGGCGATATTTTAAATATGGCAGGGTTTCAAGATAGTGGGTTTCAAAATGGCGGGGTTTCAAGATGGTGGAATTTCAAGATGGTGGGGTTTCAAAATGGTGGGGTTTCAAAATGGCGGGGTTTCAAGATGGTGGCATTTCAAAATGGTGTCACTTCAAGATGGCGGCATTTCAAGATGGAGGAGTTTTAACATGGCGGGGTTTCAAAATGGCGGAGTCTTAAAATGGCGTTTTTAAGACACCAACATTTCAAGATGGTGTGGTTTCAAGATGGCGGCGCTTTTGTATGGTGGGGTTTCAAGATGGCCGGTTTCAAAACGGCGGGGCTTTAAGATGGCGGCAGTGGTGGGTGGAGCCTGGAGACAATGGGTGGAGTTTAAGGGTGGTGGGCGGAGTCTGCAAATGGTGAGTGGGGTTTCATGGAGATGGGTGGAGCCTAGAGTTGGTAGGCGAAGCCTAAAGATGCTGGGTGGGGTTTAAGGCTAGTGGGCGGAGCCTGAGGCTGGTGGGCGGAGTCTAGAGGTGACGAGTGATGTCCAGAGGTCGTGAGTGTGGTTTAATGGGGGTGGGCGGAGCCTGGAGATAATGGGTGGGATTTTAAGGCTGGTGGGTGGGACCTGACAATAATGGGCGGGGTTTAACGAGGTGGGCGTGGCCTCGCTGCCCACCAGGTGAGCCAGGAGATCCTGGAGCTGCTGAACACCACGACGGCCAAGGAGCAGTCCATCGTGGAGAAGTTCCGCTCGCGGGGCCGCGCCCAGGTGCAGGAGTTCTGCGACCACGGCACCAAGGAGGAGTGCGTCAAGGCCTCGGGCGCGGACAGGCCCTGCCGCAGGCTCCACTTCCGGTCGGTCTGGGGGGTTTTGGGGTTAATATCTGGGTTTTGGGGTGAGTATCTGGGGTTTTGGGGCATTTGATTCAAGTTTAATTGGGATTGATTTGGGGTTTTGGGGAGGAGTGCATCAAGGCCTCGGGCGGGGACAGGCCCTGCCGCAGGCTCCACTTCCGGTCGGTCTGGGGGGGTTTTGGGTTAATATCTGGGGTTTTGGGGTGAATATCTGGGATTTTGGGGCATTTAATTCAAGTTTAATTGGGATTGATTTGGGGTTTTGGGGAGGAGTGCGTCAAGGCCTCGGGCGGGGACAGGCCCTGCCGCAGGCTCCACTTCCGGTCGGTCTGGGGGGGTTTTGGGGTGATTATCTGGGGTTTTGGGGTGATTATTTGGCATTTTGGGGTGATTATCTGGGATTTTGGGGCGTTTAATTCAGGTTTATTTGGGATTTATTTGGGGTTTTGGGGAGGAGTGCGTCAAGGCCTCGGGCGCGGACAGGCCCTGCCGCAGCCTCCATTTCCGGTTGGTCTGGAGGGTTTTGAGGTTAATATCTGGGATTTTGGGGTGGATATCTGTGGTTTTGGGGTGATTATCTGGGGTTTTGGGGTGAATATCTGGGATTTTGGGGTGATTATTTGGGATTTTGGGGCATTTAATTCAAGTTTAATTGGGATTTATTTGGGGTTGTGGGGAGGAGTGCGTCAAGGCCTCGGGTGGGGACAGGCCCTGCCGCAGGCTCCACTTCCGGTCGGTCTGGGGGAATTATTGAGGTTTTGGGGCTCTTATTTGGGGTTTTGGGGTGATTATTTGGGATTTTGGGGCATTTAATTCAAGTTTAATTGGGATTTATTTGGGGTTTTGGGGAGGAGTGCGTCAAGGCCTCGGGCAGGGACAGGCCCTGCCGCAGGCTCCACTTCCGGTCGGTCTGGGGGGGTTTTGGGGTGATTATCTGGGGTTTTGGGGCTTTTATTTGGGGTTTTGGGGCTTTTATTTGGGGTTTTGGAGAGTTTGATTCAGGTTTTGAGGGGTTTAATTCAGGTTTTGAGGTGATTATTTGGGGTTTTGGGGGAAGTGCGTCAAGGCCTCAGGCCTCAGGCCTGCACTTCCGGTCAATCTGGGAGCATTTAATTCAGATTTTGGGGGCTTACATCTGGTTTTGGGGTTAATTCGAATTATTTGGAGGTTTGGGGCTCTTACTTGGGGTTTTGAGGGGTTTAATTCGGGTTTTGGGGTGTTTATTTGGGGTTTTGGGGAGGAGCGCTTCAATGCCTCAGGACCCCGGAAGTGCTGCGTCAAGGCCTCAGGCCCTGGGCCTGCACTTCCGGTTAGTCTGGGAGGATTAAATTCAGGTTTTGGGGTGATTCTATGAGGGTTTATGTGTTTATTTGGGGTTTTGGGGCTTTTATTTGGGGTTTTGGGGTGTTTATTTGAGGTTTTGAGGCGTTTGATTCAGATTTGAGGTGATTATTTGGGGTTTTTGGGAGGAGCGAGTCAAGGCCTCAGGTGGAGAGCGGCCTTGCCGCAGGCTGCACTTCCGGGCAGTCTGGGAGGATTAAATTCAGGTTTTGTGGTGATTCTATGAGGGTTTATGTGTTTATTTGGGGTTTTGGGGTGTTTATTTGGGGTTTTGGGGTGTTTATTTGGGGTTTTGGGGGGTTTATTTGAGGTTTTGAGGCATTTGATTCAGATTTGAGGTGATTATTTGGGGTTTTTGGGAGGAGCGAGTCAAGGCCTCAGGTGGAGAGCGGCCTTGCCGCAGGCTGCACTTCCGGGCAGTCTGGGAGGATTAAATTCAGGTTTTGGGGTGATTACATGAGGGTTTATGTGTTTATTTGGGGTTTTGGGGTTTTTATTTGGGGTTTTGGGGTGTTTATTTGAGGTTTTGAGGCGTTTAATTCAGATTTGAGGTGATTATTTGGGGTTTTTGGGAGGAGCGAGTCAAGGCCTCAGGTGGAGAGCGGCCTTGCCGCAGGCTGCACTTCCGGGCAGTCTGGGAGGATTAAATTCAGGTTTTGGGGTGATTCTATGAGGGTTTATGTGTTTATTTGGGGTTTTGGGGTGTTTATTTGGGGTTTTGGGGTGTTTATTTGGGGTTTTGGGGTGTTTATTTGAGGTTTTGAGGCGTTTAATTCAGATTTGAGGTGATTATTTGGGGTTTTTGGGAGGAGCGAGTCAAGGCCTCAGGTGGAGAGCGGCCTTGCCGCAGGCTGCACTTCCGGTGAGTCTGGGAGGATTAAATTCAGGTTTTGGGGTGATTATATGAGGGTTTATGTGTTTATTTGGGGTTTTGGGGCTTTTTATTTGGGGTTTTGGGGTGTTTATTTGAGGTTTTGAGGCGTTTAATTCAGATTTGAGGTGATTATTTGGGGTTTTTGGGAGGAGCGCGTCAAGGCCTCAGGTGGAGAGCGGCCTTGCCGCAGGCTGCGCTTCCGGGCAGTCTAATTCAGGTTTTGGGACGATTATTTTGGGACGATTTTCCCGAAATTTCGGTTTTTCACCCCAAATATTTCCCCCCCGGCAGCCGCATCATCAACAAGCACACGGACGAGTCCCTGGGCGACTGCTCCTTCCTCAACACGTGCTTCCACATGGACACGTGCAAGTACGTGCACTACGAGATCGACGCCTGCGCGGCCACGCCCCCGCGCAGCCCCGCCCAGCCGCGGCCCCGCCCCCGCTCCCCGCCCCCGGCCCCGCCCGCCCGCGGCGCCGCGCCCGACGCCGGCGCCGACCGCCTCTTCCCGCCGCAGGTAATCCAAATTTCAGTAATTTCAATTTTTTTAGGGGTTTGGGGGGTAATTTTGATTTTTTTTGGGTTTTTGGAAGTCTTTCTTTTACATCTTATTGTATAATAATTAAATTGTATACATACATATTATATCTTACATATAACGTATTATATATCTTGCACTTTCTATATTTTACTTACTGTACTAGTATTTTTAACACGTTATTTATTCTAATTTTTTTTCGTATCGATATTTTATTATTTGATTTTATTGTATCTTTTCATAATAATAATACTGAATTTTTATTAAGCTGATGGTTTGTTCTATTATTTATTTTTAAAATATTAGTTCTTATCGTTAAGTCAGTATTTTATTATGGTACTTACTTTCATTATATTAATATTGATTTTTTATGAAGGAATTATTTCATTGTAGAACTTAGTTTTATTACAGTAATGTTAGTTTTTTATTAACTCCCTATTCAGTTGCATAATTTTTTATTATATTAATTCTGATGTTATTAAAACAATATTTTATTTTATTATTATCTTTTTATTTTTTTAGTATGAATAATAATTTTTCAAATCTGCTCCCTGGCCGTGTCCATCCTGGGCAGCTTCCTGAGGCCAAATTCCTCCCATTTTTTTGCCGTTTTTTGGCCGTTTTGGGGCACTTTGGGCCATTTTTCACAGTTTTTGCTATTTTGCCCGTTTTTTCACGTTTTCTCCCCGTTTTTTCAGTGGATCTGCTGCGACATCCGCTACCTGGACGTGTCCGTCCTGGGCAAGCTCCCGAGCCCCAATTCCCCCATTTTTTTGCCGTTTTTTGCTGTTTTTTTTGAGTTTTTTTACTGTTTTTGCTATTTTCACCGTTTTTTTCACATTTTTCTCTATTTTGCCCATTTTTTCACGTTTTCTCCCCGTTTTTTCAGTGGATCTGCTGCGACATCCGCTACCTGGACGTGTCCATCCTGAGCAAGCTCCTGAGCCCCAATTCCCCCATTTTTTTGCCTATTTTGATGGTTTTTTTGCGTTTTTTTACCGTTTTTTGCTATTTTCACCGTTTTTTTCGCGTTTTCGCCCCGTTTTTTTCAGTGGATCTGCTGCGACATCCGCTACCTGGACGTGTCCATCCTGGGCAAGCTCCCGAGCCCCAATTCCCCCATTTTTTTGCCGTTTTTGCTGGTTTTTTTGTGGTTTTTTACCATTTTTTGCTATTTTCACCATTTTTTCGTATTTTCGCCCCGTTTTTGCAGTGGATCTGCTGCGACATCCGCTACCTGGACGTGTCCATCCTGGGCAGGTTCCTGAGGTGTTTCTGACCCCGTTTGTGACCTGTTTTACCCCCATTTTTGCCGTTTTTCGCCGTTTTTTCACATTTTTCTCTAATTTGCCCATTTTTTCACGTTTTCTCCCCGTTTTTTGCAGTGGATCTGCTGCGACATCCGCTACCTGGCCGAGTCCATCCTGGGCAGGTTCCTGAGGTGTTTCTGACCCAAATCTGACCCCTTTTTTTGCCATTTTTCACCGTTTTTTCACATTTTGCTCTATTTTCACCGTTTTTTCGCGTTTTCTCCCCGTTTTTTCAGCGGATCTGCTGCGACATCCGCTACCTGGACGTGTCCATGCTGCCAGGTTCCTGAGGTGTTTCTGACCCCGTTTGTCACCTGTTTTACCCCCATTTTTGCCGTTTTTCGCCGTTTTTTCACATTTTTCTCTATTTTCACCGTTTTTTCGCGTTTTCGCCCCGTTTTTTCAGTGGATCTGCTGCGACATCCGCTACCTGGACGTGTCCATCCTGGGCAGGTTCCTGAGGTGTTTCTGACCCAAATCTGACCCCGTTTTTTGCCGTTTTTCACCGTTTTTTCTCATTTTTCTCTATTTTCACCGTTTTTTCGCGTTTTCGCCCCGTTTTTTGCAGTGGATCTGCTGCGACATCCGCTACCTGGACGTGTCCATGCTGGGCAGGTTCCTGAGGTGTTTCTGACCCAAATCTGACCCCGTTTTTTGCCGTTTTTCGCCGTTTTTTTCACATTTTTCTCTATTTTGCCCATTTCTTTGCGTTTTCTCCCCATTTTTTCAGTGGATCTGCTGCGACATCCGCTACCTGGACGTGTCCATCCTGGGCAAATTCCCGAGCCCCAATTCCCCCATTTTTTTGCTGTTTTCTGCTGGTTTTTTTGTGTTTTTTTTACCGTTTTTTGCTATTTTCACCATTTTTTCGTATTTTCGCCCCGTTTTTTCAGTGGATCTGCTGCGACATCCGCTACCTGGCCGAGTCCATCCTGGGCAAGTTCCTGAGGCATTTCTCACCCCGTTTTTGCCCTGTTTTTTGTCATTTTTGGCCATTTTTTACAGTTTTTGCTATTTTGCCCATTTTTTCGCGTTTTCTCCCCATTTTTGCAGTGGATCTGCTGCGACATCCGCTACCTGGACGTGTCCATCCTGGGCAGGTTCCTGAGGTGTTTCTGACCCAAATCTGACCCCGTTTTTTACCGTTTTTTGCCGTTTTTTCACATTTTTCTCTATTTTGCCCATTTTTTCACGTTTTCGCCCCGTTTTTGCAGTGGATCTGCTGCGACTTCCGCTACCTGGACATGTCCATCCTGGCAGGTTCCTGAGGTGTTTCTGACCCAAATCTGACCCCGTTTTTTGCCGTTTTTCACCGTTTTTTCACATTTTTCTCTATTTTCACCGTTTTTCCGCCTTTTCTCCCCGTTTTTTCAGCGGATCTGCTGCGACTCCCGCTACCTGGCCGAGTCCATGCTGGGCAGGTTCCTGAGGTGTTTCTGACCCCGTTTGTCACCTGTTTTACCCCCATTTTTGCCGTTTTTCACCGTTTTTTCACGTTTTTCTCTATTTTCACCGTTTTTTCGTGTTTTCGCCCCGTTTTTGCAGTGGATCTGCTGCGACATCCGCTACCTGGACGTGTCCATCCTGGGCAAATTCCCGAGCCCCAATTCCCCCATTTTTTTGCTGTTTTCTGCTGGTTTTTTTGTGTTTTTTTACCGTTTTTTGCTATTTTGCCCATTTTTTCACGTTTTCTCCCCGTTTCTCCAGTGGATCTGCTGCAACATCCGCTACCTGGACGTGTCCATCCTGGGCAAGTTCCTGAGGCATTTCTCACCCCGTTTTTGCCCTGTTTTTTGTCATTTTTGGCCATTTTTTACAGTTTTTGCTATTTTGCCCATTTTTTCTCGTTTTCGCCCCGTTTTTTGCAGTGGATCTGCTGCGACATCCGCTACCTGGACGTGTCCATGCTGGGCAGGTTCCTGAGGTGTTTCTGACCCCGTTTGTGACCTGTTTTACCCCCATTTTTGCCGTTTTTCGCCGTTTTTTTCACATTTTTCTCTATTTTGCCCATTTTTTCACGTTTTCGCCCCGTTTTTTGCAGTGGATCTGCTGCGACATCCGCTACCTGGACGTGTCCATCCTGGGCAAGTTCGCGGTGGTGATGGCCGACCCGCCCTGGGACATCCACATGGAGCTGCCCTACGGCACGCTGACGGACGACGAGATGCGGCGCCTCAACATCCCCGTGCTGCAGGACGAGGGCTTCCTCTTCCTCTGGGTCACCGGCAGGTCGGGGCCCCAAAAACGCCGGGATTCGCCCCAAAACACCTGGGGGTTTGCCCTCGCATTGGGAGGTTTCGGTGCGAGCTTGCGGCGAGCCAAAAATCCCGAGAATTCGCCCCAAATCCGCGGGGGTTTACCCCAAAATTGCTGGGATTCACACCAAAAATCCCGAGGTTTCACCTCAAATCCACTGTGACCCCCGAATCCGCTGGGATTTACCCCAGAATTGCTGGGATTCACCCCAAAAATCCCGAGGTTTCACCTCAAATCTGTTGTGACTCCAAATCTGCTGGGATTTACCCCAAAATTGCTGGGATTCACCCCAAAAATCCCAGGGTTTCACCTCAAATCTGTTGTGAGTCTAAATCTGCTGGGATTTACCCCAAAATCCTGAGAATTCACCCCAAAAACCTTGAGGGTTTACCCCCAGTCTGAGAGGATTCAGTGCAAATTTGTGGAAATTTGTGGTGAGCCCAAAACCGCCAGAATTCACCCCAAAAAACTGCCGGGATTATCCTCGGCCTCAGAGGGTTCACCCTGAATTCGTGGTGATCCCAAATCCGCTGGGATTTACCCCAAAAAAACCCCAAGTTTGCCCCAAACCCTGGAGTATTTATCCTGAATTTTTGGTGACTCCAAAACACCAATTTCCTGCCTAAAAAACCCATTTTACCCCTAAAATCCCAAATTTTCTCCTTTCCAAACCCCCTTTTCCCCCTGAAACCCCAAAATCTCAATTTCCCCCCCAAAATCCCCAATTTCCCCACCAAAATCCCCGATTTCTCCCCAGAATCCCAATTTTTCTCCCCAAAAACCCCAATTTCTCCTCAACCCTATTTCCCCCAAACCAAATTTCCCCTCATAATCCCAATTTTTTCCCCCCAAAATGCCAATTTCCCCCCAAAATCCCTCATTTCCCTTTCCCCAGTTGCTCTTTTTCCCCCAAAACCCCCAAATCCCAATTTTCTCCCCCAAAATCCCAATTTTCTCCCTCAAAATCCCATTTTTCTCCCCCAAAATCCCAATTTTCTTTCCCAAAATCCCGATTTTCTCCCCCAAAATCCCAATTTTCTTTCCCAAAATCCCAATTTTCTCCCCCAAAATCTTGCCTTTTTTTTTTTTGTTTTTTTTTTTTTGTCTAAAATCCCCAAATTTTCCCCCATTTCAGGGCCATGGAGCTGGGCCGGGAGTGCCTCAACCTCTGGGGGTGAGTTTTGAGATTTCCCCCTTAAAAAAAAAACCCAAAAACCCCTTTTAAAAAAACCCCCAAAAAATCCAAAAAATGCTAAAAAACGCCAAAATCCCCCAAAAATTCCAAACCCCCAAAATTCCCCAAAAAACCCTTCCTAGAAAACCCCAAAATTCCCCAAATCCCTTTTAAAAAAACCACCAAAAAACTCCAAAATCCCTTTAAAAAAAAAACCCAAAAAACCCCAAATTCCCTTTTAAAAACCACCAAAAAACCCCAAAATCCCTTTTTAAAAAACCACCAAAAAAAAAACCCAAAATCCCTTTATAAAAAACCCCAAAAAACCTCAAAATCCCTTTTAAAAAAAACCACCTAAAAACCCCAAAATCCCTTTTAAAAAAAACCACCTAAAAACCCCAAAATCCCTTTTTAAAAAACCCCCAAAAACCCCAAAATCCCTTTTAAAAAAACCCACAAATTCCCCCAATATCCCCAAAAAGTCCTTTAAAAAACCCCCAAAACCCCCAAAATCCCCCTTTAAAAAAAAACCCAAAAAACCTCCCAAAACCCCCTTTAAAAAAACAAAATAAAACCCATTTAAAAAATCCCAAAATCCCAAAAAAACCCCCCAAACCCCCTTTAAAAATCCCAATAAACTCCCTTTTAAAAACCCCCAAAAACCCCTTAAAAAAAACCCCAAAATCCCCAAAACCCACAAAATTTAAAAAACTCCAAAATTTCAAAAACCCCTTTAAGAAAACCCCAAAAAAATCCATTTCAAAAACCCCGAAAAACTCCTTAAAAAATCCCAAAAAACCCTTTAAAAATAATAGAAAACCTGTTTAAAAACCCCTCAAAACCCCCAAAAAACCCCTTTAAAAACCCCAAAACCCCAAAAAACCCCAAAATGCCCCAAAAAGCCCCAAAAAGCTGAAATTTCTTGGCAGGTACGAGCGGGTGGACGAGATCATTTGGGTGAAGACGAATCAGCTGCAGCGAATCATCCGCACGGGGCGCACGGGGCACTGGCTGAACCACGGCAAGGAGCACTGCCTGGTACCCCCAAAATCCCCAAAATTTACCCCAAAAATCGCCCCAAAAATCACCCCAAAAATCACCCCAAAAACCAGCCCAAAATGAGCCAAAACTGAGCGAAAATGGAGCCAAAATTGGCTAAAATGGACCCAAACGGGCACTGCTGAACCACGGCAAGGAGCACTGCCTGGGACCCCAAAATCCCCAAAATTTACCCCAAAAATCGCCCTAAAAATCACCCCAAAAATGGAGCCCAAAATGAGCCCAAATTGGGTAAAAATGGAACCAAAATTGAGCAAAAATGGAGCCAAAATTGACCGAAATGGACCCAAAATGGAGCCCAAACGGGCACTGGCTGGACCACGGCAAGGAGCACTGCCTGGTACCCCAAAATCCCCAAAATTTACCCCAAAAATCGCCCCAAAAATCACCCCAAAAATCACCCCAAAAACCAGCCCAAAATGAGCCAAAACTGAGCGAAAATGGAGCCAAAAATTGGCTAAAATGGACCCAAACGGGCACTGGCTGAACCACGGCAAGGAGCACTGCCTGGGACCCCAAAATCCCCAAAATTTACCCCAAAAATCGCCCCAAAAATCACCCCAAAAACGGAGCCCAAATTGGGTCAAAATTGGGTAAAAATTGGGTCAAATTTGAGCGAAAATGGAGCCAAAATCGACCCAAAATGGAGCCCAGACGGGCACTGGCTGAAGCACGGCAAGGAGCACTGCCTGGTACCCCCAAAAATGACCCAAAAACCCCAAAAATCACCCCAAAAATCGCCCCAAAAATCACCCTAAAATTTACCCCAAAAATGGAGCCCAAAATGAGCCAAAATTGGGTCAAAATTGGGTCAAATTTGAGCAAAAATGGAGCCAAAATCGACCCAAAATGGAGCCCAGACGGGCACTGGCTGGACCACGGCAAGGAGCACTGCCTGGTACCCCAAAAATGACCCAAAATCCCCAAAATTTACCCCAAAAATCGCCCCAAAAATCACCCCAAAAATCACCCCAAAAATGGAGCAAAAAACTGACCCAAAATGACCAAAAACAGGGGAAAAATGAGCAAAAATGGAGCAAAAATGGAGCCAAAATTGAGGAAAAACGGAGCCAAAACTGGTCCCCAAAAAACCCCAA
>NW_026948557.1:92441-134671 GCF_035770615.1 Melospiza melodia melodia
TGGGATTGGGAGGGGAAGAATGGTGAAAATTGGGGGAAAAATGGGGAAGAAAGGGTTAAAAATGGGGGGAAAATGGGGGTTTGGGGTTACTTGTTTGTACTGGTTTGTACTGGGTTATACTGGTTTATACTGGTCCATACTGGTCTATACTGGTTTATACTGGTTTATACTGGTTTATACTGGTCCATACTGGTCCATACGGTGTCCAAAATTCACCATTGACTTTAATGGGGGTAGACCTGGTGTCCAAAATTCCCATTGACTTTAATGGGGGTAGACCTGGTGTCCGAAATCCCCATTGGTTTCAATGGGGGTAGACCTGGTGTCCCAAATTCCCCATTGACTTTAATGGGGGTAGACCTGGTGTCCCAAATTCCCCATTGATTTCAATGGGGATAAATAGTGCTGAAAAAAAGGGGATTTTTGGGTTTAAAAAATCGGGATTTTTTTGGGGGGTGAAAAACGAGGATTTCGGGTGTCCTGCAGCTGCTGGGCCCGGCCGTGGTGGGCCAGGAGGTGCCGGTGCAGGTGGTTTTCCAGAACCCTCTGCCGGAGCTGCTGAGCAGAGTCTCACTCCATAAATTCCCATTGACTTCAATGGGGGTAGACCTGGTGTCCCAAAGTCCCCATTGACTTTAATGGGGGTAGACGTGGTGTCCAAAAATCCCCGTTGACTTTAATGGGGGTAGACCTGGTGTCTGTCGCTCCCCATTGACTTTAATGGGGTAGACCTGGTGTCCCAAATCCCCCATTGACTTTAATGGGGGTAGACCTGGTGTCTGTCACTCCCGATTGACTTCAATGGGGTAGACCTGGTGTCCCAAATTCTCCATTGACTTTAATGGGGGTAGACCTGGTGTCCCAAAATCCCCATTGACTTTAATGGGGGTAGACCTGGTGTCCCAAAGTCCCCATTGAATATAATGGGGGTAGACCTGGTGTCCAAAAATCCCCGTTGACTTTAATGGGGGTAGACCTGGTGTCTGTCACTCCCCATTGACTTCAATGGGGGTAGACCTGGTGTCCCAAATTCCCTATTGACTTTAATGGGGGTAGACCTGGTGTCCAAAAATCCCCATTGACTTCAATGGGGGTAGACCTGGTGTCTGTCACTCCCCATTGACTTCAATGGGGTAGACCTGGTGTCCCAAAATCCCCATTGACTTTAATGGGGGTAGACCTGGTGTCTGAAAATGGGGGTTTGGGGTTACTGGTTTGTACTGGTATGTACTGGGTTATACTGGTTTATACTGGTCCGTACTGGTCCATACTGGTTTATACTGGTCCATACTGGTCTATACTGGTTTATACTAGTTTATACTGGTCCGTACTGGTCCATACTGGTTTATACTGGTCCGTATTGGTTTATACTGGTCCATACTGGTTTATACTGGTTTATACTGGTTTCAGGCCTGTTCTGCTGCGGGCCGTGCTCGGTGACCGCGGTCAAGAACGGCGACGTCTTCCTCAAGTACGACACGCCCTTCGTCTTCGCCGAGGTGGGCGGGGCCTCCCTATGCAAATGAGGCGCTAATTAGCATAGCCGGGGTTCGGCTCTTAAAGGGGGTTAAAGGGGGGTGGGGGTAGGTTATGCAAATGAGGGGCAGGGTTATGGAAATGAGGGGGCGGGGGTATGGAAATGAGGGGGCAGGGGGATGGTGGGGGATGGGGCGGATGCTATAATTACTCTAATTACAAACAGTACTTAACGCTTGTGATATGGGGGTCGATTAGGCATGCAAATGAGCTCATTAATTATGCAAATTTCAGGTAAATAGTGACTGGCAGCATCAGGGATTTCAACAGCGCAGTGCTATATTGACTGATAATCAATTGCTATAATTACTTTAATTATAAACAGTACTTAATGCTTGTGTTCGGGGGTCGATTAGGCATGCAAATGAGCTCATTAATTATGCAAACCGCAGGTGAACAGCGACAAGCTGTGCTGGCAGCACCAGGGATTTCAACAGCGCTATGTTATATTAACTGATAATCAATTGCTATAATTACTGTAATTACAAACAGTATTCAATCCCGATGATATGGGGGTCAATTAGGCATGCAAATTAGCTCATTGACTATGCAAATCCCGGGTGAACAGCGACAAGGTGTGCTGGCAGCACCACAGACTCCAATAGCACAATGCTATATTGACTGATAATCAATGACTATAATTACTTTAATTACGAACAGTACTTAATCCCAATGATACGGGGGTCAATTAGGCATGCAAATGAGCTCATTAGCTATGCAAATGGCAGGTGAACAGCGACAAGCTGTGCTGGCAGCACCAGGGATTTCCATAGCGCCCACATTATAATAACTAATGATTAATTACTGTAATTACAAACAGTACTTAACGCTTGCGATACGGGGGTCAATTAGGCATGCAAATGAGCTCATTAATTATGCAAATGGCAGGTGAACAGCGACAAGGTGTACTGGCAGCGGCAGCCGCACGGCGGCTTCTCGGTGGTGCACGTGGAGCAGGGCGCCATCGGCCGCCGGATCAGCACGCTGGGCGCCGGCTCCGCCGCCAGGGTGGACATCACCGACCAGTACAAGCACCCCGAGGGTCAGTGGGTGACCCCCGGGTGACCCCCGGGTGACCCCTGGGTGACCGATGGGTGACCCCCGGGTGACCGATGGGTGACCGATGGGTGACCGATGGGTGACCAGTGACAAAAACGGCGAAAAAATGGTGAAAAACGGGCGAAAAATGACCTAAAAATGGCCCAAAAATGACCCTGAGTGACCCCTGAGTGACCCCTGAGTGAGCCAAACCTTGAGCAGTGACCCCTTGACCCAACCAATGACCAATGACCATTGACCAATGACCACTGACCAATGACCAATGACCACTGACCATTGACCAATGACCACTGACCAATGACCACTGACCAATGACCCAACCAATGACCACTGACCAATGACCACTGACCAATGACCACTGACCAATGACCAATGACCATTGACCAATGACCCAACCAATGACCAATGACCAATGACCACTGACCAATGACCAATGGCCACTGACCAATGACCACTGACCAATGACCAATGACCCAACCAATGACCAATGACCATTGACCCAACCAATGACCAATGACCATTGACCCAACCAATGACCAATGACCGCTGACCAATGACCAATGACCCAACCAATGACCAATGAACACTGACCAATGACCAATGACCAATGACCAATGACCCAACCAATGACCAATGACCAATGACCAATGACCACTGACCAATGACCCAACCAATGACCAATGATCAGTGACCACTGACCAATGACCAATGACCAATGACCAATGACCAATGACCACTGACCAATGACCAATGACCACTGACCAATGACCAATGACCACTGACCACTGACCACTGACCACTGACCAATGACCAATGACCACTGACCAATGACCAATGACCACTGACCAATGACCACTGACCAATGACCACTGACCAATGACCACTGACCAATGACCAATGACCATTGACCAATGACCCAACCAATGACCAATGACCAATGACCACTGACCAATGACCAATGGCCACTGACCAATGACCACTGACCAATGACCAATGACCCAACCAATGACCAATGACCATTGACCCAACCAATGACCAATGACCATTGACCCAACCAATGACCAATGACCAATGACCAATGACCCAACCAATGACCAATGACCAATGACCAATGACCATTGACCAATGACCCAACCAATGACCAATGACCTAATCATTGAATCCTTGACCCAGCCACTGACCAATGACCCAACCAATGACCATTGACCCAACCAATGACCAATGACCAATGACCCAACCAATGACCAATGACCATTGACCCAACCAATGACCAATGACCCAACCAATGACCAATGACCCAACCAATGACCAATGACCAATGACCATTGACCAATGACCCAACCAGTGACCAATGACCAATGACCACTGACCAATGACCAATGACCACTGACCAATGACCAATGACCACTGACCAATGACCAATGACAAATGACCCAACCAATGACCAATGACCACTGACCAATGACCAATGACCAATGACAAATGACCAATGACCAATGACCCAACCAATGACCCCTCGACCCAATCATTGAATCCTAGACCCAACCAATGACCAATGACCCAACCAATAACCACTGACCAACGACCCGATCATTGAATCCTTGACCCAACCAATGACCAATGACCAATGACCCTTGACCCAACCAATGACCAATGACCATTGACCCAACCAATGACCAATGACCCAACCAATGACCCCTCAACCCAACTCTTGACCCAACCAATGACCATTGACCAATGTTCCAACCAATGACCCTTGACCCAACCAATGACCAATGACCCAATCATTGAATCCTTGACACAACCAACGACCAATGACCCAACCAATGACCAATGAACATTGACCATTGACCAATGACCCAACCAATGACCCAACCAATGACCATTGACCCAACCAATGACCAATGACGACCCAACCAATGACCAATGACCCAATCATTGAATCGTTGACCCAACCAATGACCAATGACCCAATTGTTGACTCCTTGACCCAACCAATGACCAATGACCCAACCAATGACCAATGACCCAACCAATGACCAATGACCAATGACCCAACCAATGACCAATGACCCAATCATTGAATCCTAGACCCAACCAATGACCAATGACCAATGACCCAACCACTGACCAACGACCCGATCATTGAATCCTTGACCCAACCAATGACCATTGACCCAACCAATGACCCAACCAATGACCCCTTGACTCAATCATTGAATCCTTGACCCAACCAATGACCAAGGACCCAACCAATGACCATTGACTCAACCAATGATCAATGACCATTGACCCAACCAATGACCAATGACCAATGACCCAATCATTGAATCCTTGACCCAACCAATGACCAATGTCCCAACCAATGGCCAATGACCCCACCAATGACCAATGACCAATGACCCAACCAATGACCAACGACCCAATTGCTGACTCCTTGACCCAACCAATGACCATTGACCAATGACCAATGACCCAACCAATGACCAATGACCCAGCCATTGAATCCTTGACCCAACCATTGAATCCTTGACCCACCCAATGACCAATGACCAATGACCAATGACCCAACCAATGACCCCTTGACCCAACCATTGAATCCTTGACCCAACCAATGACCAATGACCAATGACCCTTGACCCAACCAATGACCACTGACCAATGACCCGATCATTGAATCCTTGACCCAACCAATGACCATTGACCAATGACCCTTGACCCAACCAATGACCAATGACCATTGACCCAACCAATGACCATTGACCAATGACCATTGACCCAACCAATGACCAATGACCCAACCAATGACCCCTCAACCCAACTCTTGACCCAACCAATGACCAATGACCCAACCCTTGACCACTTCACCATTGACCCAACCAATGACCAATGACCAATGACCATTGACCCAACCAATGACCAATGACCAATGACCAATGACCCAACCAATGACCAATGACCCAACCAATGACCAATGACCCAACCAATGACCCAACCCTTGACCACTGACCCCCCCCACTGACCCCTGCCCACCCCCCCGCAGGCTCGGAGGAGGAGCGCCGCGCCGTGGCCGCCGCCACCTCGCACGGCTCGCGCCCTCGGCAGCGCGGCCCGGCCTCGTCCGGCGAGGTGACGCTGGCGGTGGCGTCGGGCCCGGCCGTGGCGGGCGCGGAGCTGGAGCTGCGGGCGGCGCTGCGCAACGCCGGCGCGGAGCCGCGCACGCTGCGGCTGCGGCTGTCGCTGTGCGCCGTGCGTTACACCGGCGTGGCCGGCGCCGCCTTCCGGCAGGAGCAGCACCGCCGCACGCTGCCGCCCGAGCAGGGTGAGAGGGGGCGGCGCCGCCGCCGCCAGAGGGGACTGGGGTGAACTGGGAGGGACTGGGAGGGGGAAAAAACGGGGGAAAAAATTAACAAAAACGGGGAAAAAACCGACCAAAAAATGGGAAAAAATGGTGAAAAATGGGGGAAAAATGGGGGAGAAATGGGGAGGGGGAAATGACAAAAAATGGGGGGAAAAGGTTGAAAAAGTGACCCAAAAATGGGGAAGAAAGGGTTAAAAAGGGGGGGGAAATGGGATTTGGGGTTACTGGTTTGTACTGGTTTGTACTGGGAGGGACTGGTCTGGACTGGTCTGGACTGGTTTGTACTGGTCTGGACTGGTTTTGACTGGTTGGGACTGGTTTGGACTGGTTTGGATTGGTTTGTACTGGGAGGGACTGGTTTGGACTGGTTTGTACTGGTTTGGACTGGGGTGTCCCCAGTGTCCCTGAGGGTGTCCCCAATGTCCCCAATGGTGTCCCCAATGTCCCTGAGGGTGTCCCCAACGTCCCCAATGTCCCCTGGGAGTGTCCCCAATGGTGTCCCCACTGTCCCCCCGCAGAGGACACGGTGACCATGACGGTGGCCTACACTGAGTACCAGCCCCACGTGTGTCGCCACTGTCCCCCATGCCCCCCATGTCCCCAATGTCCCTTAGGGTGTCCCCAATGTCCCCAACGTCCCCAATGTCCCCCGCAGAGGACACGGTGACCATGACGGTGGCCTACGCCGAGTACCAGCCGCACGTCGGGGCGCAGGACGCGCTGAAGCTGACGGTGGTGGCGGCCGTGCAGGAGACGGGGCAGGTGCTGGCCAAGGAGCTGCTGGTGCGGCTGCACACGCCCGAGCTGACGCTGACGGTAACGGGGGAGCGCCCAAAAAACGCCCAAAACGTTCGGGGGGGACCCCAAAAATTCGGGGTTTGGGGAGGTTTGGGGGGGTTTGTGGTACTGAATTATGCATTGATTTTAATGGGGTAGACCTGGTGTCCCAAATTCCCCATTGACTTTAATGGGGGTAGACCTGGTGTCTCTAAATCCCCATTGACTTTAATGGGGGTAGACCTGGTGTCCCAAATTCCCATTGACTTTAATGGGGTAGACCTGGTGTCGCAAATACTCCATTGATTTCCATGGGGTAGACCTGGTTTCCAAAATTCCCATTGGTTTCAATGGAGGTAGACCTGGTGTCCCCAAATTGCCATTCACTTTAATGGGGTAGACCTGTTGTCCCAAATTCTCCATTGACTTTAATGGGGGTAGTCCTGGTGTCCAAAATTCCACATTGACTTTAATGGATAGACCTGGTGTCCAAAATCCCCATTGACTTTAGTGGGGGTAGACCTGGTGTCCCAAATTCCCCATTGACTTTAATAGGGGTAGACCTGGTGTCCCAAATTCCCATTGGTTTCAATGGGGGTACACCTGTTGTCCTTACTTCCCCATTGGCTTTAATGGGGGTAGACCTGGTGTCCCTACGTCCCCATTGACTTTAATGGGGGTAGACCTGGTGTCCCAAATTCCCCATTGACTTTAATGGGGTAGACCTGGTGTCTGTCACTCCCTATTGACTTTAATGAGGGTAGACCTGTTGTCCAAAATCCCCATTGACTTTAATGGGGGTAGACCTGGTGTCCCAAATTCTCCATTTATTTCAATGCGGGTAGACCTGGTGTCCTTGGATTCCCATTGACTTTAATGGGGGTAGACCTGGTGTCCCAAATTCCCATTGACTTCAATGGGGGTAGACCTGGTGTCCCAAATTCCCCATTGACTTCAATGGGGGTAGACCTGGTGTCCCAAATTCCCCATTGATTTCAATGGGGATAAAAAGTGCTGAAAAAATTGGATTTTTGGGTTAAAAAAACCCGGATTTTTTTTGGGGTGAAAAACGAGGATTTCGGGTGTCCTGCAGCTGCTCGGCCCGGCCGTGGTGGGCCAGGAGGTGCCAGTGCAGGTGGTTTTCCAGAACCCTCTGCCGGAGCCGCTGAGCAGAGTCTCACTCCATAAATTCCCCTTTACTTTAATGGGGGTAGACCTGGTGTCCCTAAATCCCCATTGACTTCAATGGGGGTAGACCTGGTGTCCCAAAATCCCCATTGACTTCAGTGGGGGTAGACCTGGTGTCCCAAAATCCCCATTGACTTTAATGGGGTAGACCTGGTGTCTGTCACTCCCTATTGACTTTAATGAGGGCAGACCTGTTGTCCAAAATCCCCATTGACTTTAATGGGGGTAGACCTGGTGTCCCAAATTCCCCATTGACTTTAATGGGGTATACCTGGTGTCTGTCACTCCCCATTGACTTTAATGGGGGTAGACCTGGTGTCCCAAAATCCCCATTGACTTTAATGGGGGTAGACCTGGTGTCCCAAAATCCCATTGACTTTAATGGGGGTAGACCTGGTGTCCCAAAATCCCCATTGACTTTAATGGGGTAGACCTGGTTTCTAAAATCCCCATTGACTTCAATCGGGGTAGACCTGGTGTCCCAAATTCCCCATTGATTTCAATGGGGATAAAAAGTGCTGAAAAAAGGGGATTTTTGGCTTAAAAAAACCCGGATTTTTTTGGGGTGAAAAACGAGGATTTCGGGTGTCCTGCAGCTGCTGGGCCCGGCCGTGGTGGGCCAGGAGGTGCCGGTGCAGGTGGTTTTCCAGAACCCTCTGCCGGAGCCGCTGACCGGAGCCTCGCTGAGGATGGAGGGCGCCGGGATCTCCTGCCCCAAACCGGTGTCGCTGGGGTGAGACTGGGACGGACTGGTTTATACTGGGAGGGACTGGGAGGGGAGAAATGGGGGAAAACGGTGAAAAAATGGTGAAAAAACGGCGAAAAAAGGGCGAAAAATGGGCGAAAAATGGGGGGAAAAGGGTAAAGAAAGGGTTAAAAACAGTTTAAAAAAGGGGTTGAGAAAGGGTTAAATTTGGGTTTGGAGTTGCTGGTTTGGACTGGTTTATACTGGGAGGGACTGGGAGGGGGGAAATTGGGAAAAATAGGGAAAAAAAAAGGTTAAATTTGGAATTGGGGTTACTGGTTCATACTGGTTTATACTGGTTTATACTGGAGGGGAAATAGGGAAAAAAGGGTGCAAAAAGAACAAAAACTGGGTTAAAAATATGTCCAAAAATGGTTAAAAATCGGTAAAAAACTGGGTTAAAAAGGGTTAAATTTGAATTGGGGTTACCGGTTCATACTGGTTTATACTGGTTCCTACTGGTCCGTACTGGTTTATACTGGGAGGGGGAAAAGGGTGAAAAAAGGGCGAAAAATGGGTTAAAATATGTCAAAAATGGTTAAAAATCGGTAAAAAACTGGGTTAAAAAGGGTTCAATTTGGAATTAGGGTTACTGGTTCATACTGGTTTATACTGGGAGGGGAAAATAGGTAGAAAAAAGGGTTTAAAAAAAGACAAAAAATGGGTTAAAATATGTGCAAAAATGGTTAAAAATCGGTAAAAAGTGGGTTAAAAAGGGGTTAAATTTGGAATTGGGTCCGTACTGTTTACTGGTTTATACTGGTTTATACTGGTTTATACTGGTTTATACTGGGAGGGGAAAATAGGTAGAAAAAAGGGTGAAAAAAGATTAAAAAATGGGTAAAAATTGGTTAAAAATTGGATAAAAAATGGGTTAAATTTGGAATTGGGGTTACCGGTTCATACTGGTTTATACTGGTTCCTACTGGTCCATACTGGTTTATACTGGGAGGGGAAAAAAGGGTGACAAAAGTGCGAAAAATGGGTGAAAATATGTCAAAAATGGTTAAAAATCGGTAAAAAACTGGGTTAAACAGGGGTTCAATTTGGAACTGGGGTCCGTACCGGTCCATACTGGTCCATACTGGTTCATACTGGTTTTTCCCGCAGGTCGGTGGGGGCGGGGCAGACGCTCCGGCTCAGCCAATCGGTGACGCCGCTGCGGGCGGGCAGCGCCGCCTGGCGGCCACGCTGGAGAGCGCAGCGCTGCCGCCGCTCACCGGCTCCGTCCAGTTCAGCGTGGAAACTGGGGATACTGGGAACACTGGGAGCACTGGGGAAACTGGGAATGCGGGCAGGAGGAGGAGGAGGAGGAGGGGGAGGCCGGGGGAAGCACGGGGGGTGAACTGGGTTATACTGGGAGCACTGGTTTGTACTGGGAGTGGGTTTGGGTAATACTGGAGCACTGGGAGGGGGTTTGGGTGATACTGGGAGCACTGGGAGCCATACTGGGAATATTGGGAACCATACTGGTTCATACTGGGAGCCATACTGGTCCATACTGGGAGCCCTGGAGCAATACTTGTTCATACTGGGAGCACTGGGAGCAATACTGGTCCACACTGGTTTATACTGGGTGCACTGGGAGCCATACTGGGAGTACTGGGAACCATACTGGTCCATACTGGGAGCACTGGAGCCATACTGGGAACCATACTGGTTTATACTGGTCCATACTGGAGCACTGGGAGCCATACTGGTTCATACTGGGAGCACTGGGAACCATACTGGTCCACACTGGGAGCACTGGGAGCCATACTGGTTTATACTGGGAACCATACTGGTCCATACTGGTCCGTACTGGAGAGCGCAGCGCTGCCGCCGCTCACCGGCTCCGTCCAGTTCAGCGTGGAAACTGGGGATACTGGGGATACTGGGAGCACTGGGGAAACTGGGAATGCGGGCAGGAGGAGGAGGAGGAGGAGGGGGAGGCCGGGAGGAAGCACGGGGGGGTGAACTGGGTTGTACTGGTTTGTACTGGGAGCACTGGGAGGGGGTTTGGGTTATACTGGGAGCACTGGGAGCCACACTGGTTCATACTGGGAGCACTGGGAGCCATACTGGGAGCACTGGGAACCATAGTGGTCCATACTGGGAGCACTGGGAGCCAGACTGGTTCATACTGGGAGCACTGGGAGCCATACTGGGAATATTGGGAACCATACTGGTCCATACTGGGAGCACTGGGAGCCATACTGGGAGCACTGGGAGCACTGGGAACCATACTGGGAGCACTGGGAGCCATACTGGGAATACTGGGAGCCATACTGGGAATACTGGGAGCCATACTGGTCCATACTGGGAGCACTGGGAACCATACTGGGAATACTGGGAGCACTGGGAACCATACCAGTTCATACTGGGAGCACTGGGAACCATACTGGTCCACACTGGTTTATACTGGGTGCACTGGGAACCATACTGGGAGTACTGGGAACCATACTGGTCCATACTGGGAGCACTGGGAGCCATACTGGTTTATACTGGGAACCATACTGGTCCATACTGGTCCGTACTGGAGAGCGCAGCGCTGCCGCCGCTCACCGGCTCCGTCCAGTTCAGCGTGGAAACTGGGAACACTGGGGATACTGGGAGCACTGGGGAAACTGGGGATACTGGGGATACTGGGAACACTGGGAGCACTGGGGAAACTGGGGATACTGGGGATACTGGGGATACTGGGAACACTGGGAGCACTGGGGAAACTGGGAACACTGGGAGCACTGGGAATGCTGGGAATGCGGGCAGGAGGAGGAGGAGGAGGAGGGGGAGGCCGGGAGGCAGCACGGGGGGGTGAACTGGGTTATACTGGGAGCACTGGTTTGTACTGGGAGTGGGTTTGGGTTATACTGGGAGCACTGGGAGCGGGCACTGGTCCATACTGGGAGCACTGGGAGGGGTTTTGGGTGATACTGGGAGCACTGGGAGCCATACTGGGAGCACTGGGAGCCATACTGGTTTATACTGGTTCATACTGGGAGCACTGGGAGCCACACCGGTTCATACTGGGAACCATACTGGGAGCACTGGGAGCACTGGGAACCATACTGGGAGCACTGGGAGCCATACTGGTTCATACTGGGAGCACTGGGAACCATACTGGTCCATAGTGGTTCATACTGGGAGCACTGGGAACCATACTGGTCCATACTGGGAGCACTGGGAGCCATACCAGTTCATACTGGGAGCACTGGGAACCATACTGGTCCATACTGGGAGCCCTGGGAGCAATACTTGTTCATACTGGGAGCACTGGGAGCAATACTGGTCCATACTGGTCCATACTGGGAGCACTGGGAGCCATACTGGTTTATACTGGTCCATACTGGGAGCACTGGGAGCCATACCAGCTCATACTGGGAGCACTGGGAACCATACTGGGAGCACTGGGAGCCATACCAGCTCATACTGGGAGCGCTGGGAGCCATACTGGGAATACTGGGAACCATACTGGTCCATACTGGGAGCACTGGGAGCCACACCGGTTCATACTGGGAGCACTGGGAGCCATACTGGGAATACTGGGAACCATACTGGTTCATACTGGGAGCACTGGGAGCCACACTGGTAACACTGTCAGTGGTTACTGGTCCATACTGGTCCATACTGGTCCATACTGGTCCATACTGGTCCGTACTGGAGAGCGCAGCGCTGCCGCCGCTCACCGGGAGCGTCCAGTTCAGCGTGGAAACTGGGAACACTGGGGATACTGGGAGCACTGGGGAAACTGGGAATACTGGGAGCACTGGGGATACTGGGGATACTGGGAACACTGGGAGCACTGGGGAAACTGGGGATACTGGGGATACTGGGAACACTGGGAGCACTGGGAGCACTGGGAGCACTGGGGATACTGGGAATACTGGGAACACTGGGAGCACTGGGGAAACTGGGAATGCGGGCAGGAGGAGGAGGAGGAGGAGGGGGAGGCCGGGGGGCAGCACGGGGGGGTGAACTGGGTTATACTGGGAGCACTGGTTTGTACTGGGAGTGGGTTTGGGTTATACTGGGAGCACTGGGAGCCATACCGGTTCATACTGGGAGCACTGGGAGCCATACTGGGAGCACTGGGAGCCATACTGGTTCATACTGGTTCATACTGGTTCATACTGGGAGCACTGGGAGCCACACTGGTTCATACTGGGAGCACTGGGAGCCATACTGGTTCATACTGGGAGCACTGGGAACCATACTGGGAGCACTGGGAGCCACACTGGTTCATACTGGGAGCACTGGGAACCATACTGGTCCTTACTGGGAGCACTGGGAGCCATACTGGGAGCACTGGGAGCCATACTGGGAGCACTGGGAACCATACTGGTCCATACTGGGAGCACTGGGAACCATACTGGTCCACACTGGTTTATACTGGGTGCACTGGGAGCCATACTGGGAATACTGGGAACCATACTGGTTCATACTGGGAGCACTGGGAGCCATGCTGGGAGCACTGGGAACCATACTGGTCCATACTGGGAGCACTGGGAGCCATTACTGGTTCATACTGGGAGCACTGGGAGCCATACTGGGAACCATACTGGTTTATACTGGTCCATACTGGGAGCACTGGGAGCCATACTGGTTTATACTGGTCCATACTGGGAGCACTGGGAGCCATACTGGGAGCACTGGGAGCCATACTGGGAGCACTGGGAGCCATACCAGTTCATACTGGGAGCACTGGGAGCCATACTGGGAGCACTGGGAATCATACTGGTTTATACTGGTCCATACTGGTTTATACTGGGAGCACTGGGAGCCACACTGGGAGCACTGGGAACCATACTGGTCCATACTGGGAGCACTGGGAGCCATACTGGGAGCACTGGGAGCCATACTGGTTCATACTGGGAGCACTGGGAGCCATACTGGTTTATACTGGGAGCACTGGGAACCATACTGGGAGCACTGGGAGCCATACTGGTTTATACTGGTCCATACTGGGAGCACTGGGAGCGGTCGCTGGTTTATACTGGGAGCACTGGAGCGGTCACTGGTTTATACTGGGAGGGACTGGGGAGCACTGGGAGCCATTACTGGTCCATACTGGTTTGTACTGGTCCGTACTGGTCCGTACTGGTTTGTACTGGTCCGTACTGGTTTTTACTGGTCCGTACTGGTTTGTACTGGTTTGTACTGCTTTGTACTGGTCCATACTGGTTTATACTGGTCCGTACTGGTCCGTACTGGTTTGTACTGGGAGCCCCAGCCCCTCCCCGCCTCCTCCCCATGACGTCACCTCCCCCCGCGGTGACGTCACTCCCCCCGCCCCTTTAATAAAGCGCAATTTGGAAAAAAAACCAAACACGGCGAGTGACGTCATTGAATGGGCGGGGCTTCCTCGGCGCGATGGCCGCCGGGGATTGGCGGGAGCGGCGGCCAATGAGAGGGTAGAGAGAGCGCGGGCGCGCGGCGCGGGGAGATGACGTCACTCCCGGCGCGCCGCCGCCCGTGCCGCCGCCGCCATTACCGGAGAGCGGCCGGGACCGGAGCGGCCGGAGCGGAGCGGAAGTGACGTCAGAGAGATAGAGAGAGCGCGGGAAAGCGGCTGGGGATGGGCGGGAGTGACGTCAGGTGAGGGGGGGGGGGGACTGGGATAAACTGGGATTGAACCGGGATCAAACTGGGATCAAACTGGGAGGGACTGGGAGGGATGGGATGGACTGGGAGCATACTGGGCCATACTGGGATGAACTGGAAGGGACTGGGAGGGACTGGGATGAACTGGGATGGACTGGGAGGGACTGGGAGGGACTGGGATGGACTGGGAGGGACTGGGAGGGACTGGGATGGACTGGGAGGGACTGGGAGGGACTGGGATGAACTGGGATGAACTGGGATGAACTGGGATGGACTGGGAGGGACTGGGAGGGACTGGGAGGGACTGGGAGGGACTGGGATGGACTGGGATGGACTGGGAGGGACTGGGATGGACTGGGATGGACTGGGAGGGACTGGGATGGACTGGGAGGGACTGGGATGGACTGGGATGGACTGGGAGGGACTGGGAGGGACTGGGATGGACTGGGATGGACTGGGATGGACTGGGAGGGACTGGGAGGGACTGGGATGGACTGGGATGGACTGGGATGAACTGGGATGAACTGGGATGGACTGGGATGGACTGGGATGGACTGGGAGGGACTGGGATGGACTGGGATCAAACTGGGATGAACTGGGAGGGACTGGGAGGGCACTGGGAGGGAACTGGGAGCATACTGGTCCATGCTGGTCCATACTGGTCCATACTGGTCCATACTGGTCCATACTGGTTTATACTGGTCCATACTGGTCCATACTGGTCCATACCGGTCCATACTGGTCCATACTGGTTTATACCGGTCCATACTGGTTTATACTGGTCCGTACTGGTTTATACTGGTTTATACCGGTTTATACCGGTCCATACTGGTTTATACTGGTCCATACTGGTACATACTGGTCCATACTGGTTTATACTGGTCCATACTGGTTTATACTGGTCCATACTGGTCCATACCGGTCCATACTGGTCCATACTGGTCCATACTGGTTTATACTGGTCCATACTGGTCCATACCGGTCCATACTGGTCCATACTGGTCCGTACTGGTTTATACTGGTTTATACCGGTTTATACTGGTCCATACTGGTTTATACCGGTCCATACTGGTCCATACTGGTCCATACTGGTCCATACTGGTTTATACTGGTTTATACTGGTCCATACTGGTTTATACTGGTCCATACCGGTCCATGCTGGTCCATGCTGGTCCATACTGGTCCATACTGGTTTATACCGGTCCATACTGGTTTATACTGGTCCATACTGGTTTCTCACCCCTCTCCTTTCTCTCCCCCCCCAGCCCCTCCCCCTCGCTGCGCTTGGCCCTGGCCGGGGCCTGGTGGGCCCTGAGGGGGCGTGGCCTGGACGGGCGCGGCGGCGGTGGGCGTGGCCTGGACGGGCGCGGCTGGGGGCGGCTGCTGGCGCTGCTGGAGGCCGCGGTGGGCGGGGCCCCGGCGCTGCTGCGGCCCCGGCACCGGGCGGGGCTCGGCCTGGGGCTGAAGGCGCAGGTAGGCCACGCCCACTTGGCGGTAAGCCACGCCCACCCCCTGCCAGGCCACGCCCACCCACCCAAAACCCATTGGGGGTAACCATTAGTGAGCTTAGGCCACGCCCACTTTGTCTCAGGCCACGCCCACCCATCCAAACACCATTGGAGGTGACCACTGTTGAGCTTAGGCCACGCCCACTTTGTCCCAGGCCACGCCCACCTACTACCGGGCCACGCCCACCCATCCAAACCCCATGTATGGTAATGGGGAATGCACTTAGGCCACGCCCACTGTGTCTCAGGCCACACCCACCATCCAAACCCCATGTGTTGGAATGGTGAATGTGCTTTGGCCACGCCTACTTTGTCCCAGGCCACGCCCACCCACCCAAACCCCATTGGAGGTAACCATTAATGAGCTTAGGCCACGCCCACTTTGTCTCAGGCCACGCCCACCAATCCAAACCCCATGTGTGGTAATGGTGAATGCGCTTAGGCCACGCCCACTGTGTCTCAGGCCACACCCACCACCCAAACCCCATGTATGGTAATGGTGAATGTGCCTAGGCCACGCCCACCTTGTCACAGGCCACGCCCACCCACCCAAACCCCATTGGAGGTAACCATTAATGAGCTTAGGCCACGCCCACTTTGTCCCAGGCCACACCCACCCATCCAAACCCCATGTATGGTAATGGAGAATGCACTTAGGCCACGCCCACTTTGTCACAGGCCACACCCACTCACCCAAACCCCATTGAGTGTGGCAATTCATGAGCTTAGGCCACGCCCACTTTGTCACAGGCCACGCCCACCCATCCAAACCCCATTGGAGCTAATCATTAATGAGCTTAGGCCACGCCCCTTTTGTCTTAGCCACGCCCATTGATGTCTAAAGCACGCCCACAGTGCTCTAAGCCCCGCCCCCTCACCTTTAAAGGGCATTGAGCCCACCAGGCCACGCCCCCACGCCCCTCCCTCTCCCCTGGCCCCTCCCTCCAGGTGGTGACGTCACTGCTGCGGGAGCTCGGCCCCGCCCCCGCCGTGCTGGACGCGCTGGATTGGCTGTTCCCCGAGGGGGCGGGGCCAGGCGATGGCCACGCCCTCGGGGTGAGACTGGGGCGAACTGGGAGGGACTGGGAGGGAACTGGTTTGGACTGGGAGGGGATTGGGGTTACTGGTTTGTACTGGGAGGGGTTTGGGGTTACTGGTTTGGACTGGGATGGACTGGGAGGGAACTGGTTTGGACTGGGAGGGGTTTGGGGTTACTGGTTTGTACTGGGATGGACTGGAATAAACTGGGAGGGGTCTGGGGTTACTGGTTTGTACTGGGAGGGGCTCTGGGGTTACTGGTTTGTATTGGTTTGGGGTTTGGGGTCACTGGTTTGTACTGGGAGGGGTTACTGGTTTGTACTGGGATGGGCTCTGGGGTTACTGGTTTGTACTGGTTTGGGGTTTGGGGTCACTGGTTTGTACTGGGAGGGGTTACTGGTTTGTTCTGGTTTGTACTGGTTTGTACTGGGAGGGGCTCTGGGGTTACTGGTTTGTACTGGGAGGGGTTTGGGGTCACTGGTTTGTACTGGTTTGGGGTTACTGGTTTGTACTGGTTTGGGGTTTGGGGTTACTGATTTGTACTGGGAATGGGCTCTGGGGTTACTGGTTTGTACTGGTTTGTACTGGTTTGGGGTTACTGGTTTGGACTGGGAGGGGTTTGGGGTTACTGGTTTGGGGTTACTGGTTTGTACTGGTTTGGGCTCTGGGGTCACTGGTTTGTACTGGTTTGTACTGGTTTGGGGTCTGGGGTCACTGGTTTGGACTGGTTTGGGCTCTGGGGTTACTGGTTTGTACTGGGAGGGGTTTGGGGTTACTGGTTTGTACTGGGAGGGATTTGAGGTCACTGGTTTGTACTGGTTTGGGGTTTGGGGTTACTGGTTTGTACTGGGAGGGACTGGGGGTCACTGGTTTGTACTGGTTTGTGGTTACTGGTTTGTACTGGTTTGTACTGGGTTGTACTGGTTTGGGGTCACTGGTTTGCACTGGTTTGTACTGGTTTGCACTGGTTTGCACTGGTTTGTACTGGTTTGCACTGGTTTGCACTGGTTTGTACTGGTTTGCACTGGGCTCTCCATTCCCAGCCTCACGGCCATATATGGTCAAAGGGGGCGTGGTCTGACGCAGGCCCCGCCCCTCAGGCGCTGCAGGGCCGGCCCCTGGTGGGCGTGGCCGAGGAGCCGTTCCGGGAGCACTTCCGGGAGCAGCTGCTGGGGGCGCTGGCAACGGGGCGGGGCCTGGAGGCCTTCCTGCAGGTGAGACCAGTGCGGACCAGTATGGACCAGTACAAACCAGTATAAACCAGTATAAACCAGTATAAACCAGTATGGACCAGTACAAACCAGTGACCCCATCCCAGTATAAACCAGTGACCACAAACCAGTATAAACCAGTGACCCCATCCCAGTATAAACCAGTGACCACAAACCAGTATAAACCAGTGACCCCATCCCAGTATAAACCAGTGACCACAAACCAGTATAAACCAGTGACCACAAACCAGTATAAACCAGGGACCCCATCCCAGTATAAACCAGGGACCCCATCCCAGTATAAACCAGTGACCCCAAACCAGTATAAACCAGTGACCCCAAACCAGTATAAACCAGGGACCCCATCCCAGTACAAACCAGTGACCCCATCCCAGTATAAACCAGGGACCCCATCCCAGTATAAACCAGTGACCCCATCCCAGTATAAACCAGTGACCCCAT
Organism: Melospiza melodia melodia; assembly: GCF_035770615.1. Lineage (NCBI taxonomy): Eukaryota > Metazoa > Chordata > Aves > Passeriformes > Passerellidae > Melospiza > Melospiza melodia. The sequence continues at coordinate 110,907 of NW_026948557.1, forward strand.
CCCAGTATAAACCAGTAACCCCAAACCCCATCCCAGTACAAACCAGTAACCACAAACCCCATTCCCAGTATAAACCAGTACAAACCAGTAACCCCATCCCAGTATAAACCAGTAACCCCATCCCAGTATAAACCACTGACCCCAAACCCCAAACCAGTTCATCCCAGTAACCCCAAACCCCATCCCAGTACAAACCAGTAACCCCAAACCCCATCCCAGTATAAACCAGTAACCCCAAACCCCATCCCAGTACAAACCAGTATAAACCAGTAACCCCAAACCCCCTCCCAGTACAAACCAGTAACCCCAAACCCCATCCCAGTATAAACCAGTAACCCCAAACCCCGTCCCAGTACAAACCAGTAACCACAAACCCCATTCCCAGTACAAACCAGTACAAACCAGTAACCCCAGTGCCCCTCCCAGTACAAACGAGTAACCCCAAACTCCAAACCAGTACAAACCAGTGACCCCAAACCCCCTCCCAGTATAAACCAGAAATCCCAAAGCCCATCCCAGTTTATCCCAGTTCCTCCCAGTATAAACCAGTATGGCCCAAATCCCCTCCCAGTCCCTCCCAGTCCCTCCCAGTCCCTCCCAGTTTGTTCCCAGTCCCTCCCAGTTTGTTCCCAGTCCATCCCAGTCCATCCCAGTCCATCCCAGTTCATTCCCAGTCCATCCCAGTTTGATCCCAGTCCCTCCCAGTCCCTCCCAGTTTGATCCCAGTCCATCCCAGTTTGTTCCCAGTCCTCCCAGTCCCTCCCAGTTTGTTCCCAGTCCCTCCCAGTCCCTCCCAGTCCCTCCCAGTTTATCCCAGTCCCTCCCAGTCCCTCCCAGTCCCTCCCAGTCCATCCCAGTCCGTTCCCAGTCCCTCCCAGTCTGCCCCCTCAGGAGTACGGCGCGCGTTTCCGCCGTTCCCTCCGGAACCTCTTCCTGGATTTTTTGTTCCGCCTGGAGAGCGCCCTGCCCCCCCCCGACCTGCCCCAGGTGAGAAAAGGGGGCGGGGCTTCCGCGGGGACACGCCCACACGCCGGGAAGCCACGCCCCCTCCAAGGGATGGCCACGCCCCCTTTGCCTTATATGGGAGTGGGTGGGGATAAGGGGGAAAACGGATGGGGGCTAAATTTGGGTGATTTCAGCCAAAATTTGGAGTATTTGACCCAAAATTTTGATTGATTTGACCCGAAATTCATCCAAAATGAAGAGAAATCACCCGTGATTAATGAAAAGTACAAAAAAAATCGCACAAAATTAAGGAAAATCGACTGAAATTGATAAAAATTACGCCGAAATCAACCGAAATTAAAATATCGACTATATTAAAAATTTTTGGTAAATTTTATATATAGTATTTTAATTAATTTAATTAATTTAGTTAATACTATATAAATAATTAATTTAATTAATACTATATAAATATAGGAAAATATTTCTAGTAAAAATCACCTAAATTGAGAAAAATCTACCGAAATTAAGAAACGTCAATAATATATAAAAATAATAAATAATAAATGAAATATTAAATAAGTAAATAAATAATAAATAAAATAATAAATTAAAATCACCCCCAAATCAACCGAAATTAAGAAAAACAAACCGAAATTAATAAAAATAACACAAAATTAGGAAAAATTGCCCAAAATTAAGAAAAATCAACTGAAATTAATAAAAATTACGCCGAAATCAACCGAAATTAAAATATCGACTATAGTAAAAATTTTTAGTGAAATATTATGTATAGTATTTTAATTAATTTAATTAATTTAGTTAATACTATATAAATAGATAATTTAATTAATACAATATAAATAATTAATTTAATTAATGCTATATAAATAGAGTAAAATATTTTTAGTAAAAATCACCTGAATTCAGAAAAAGCTACCAAAATTAAGACATGTCAATAATAAAAATAATGAATAATAAATAAAATATTAAATAAATAAATAAATAATAAATAAAGTAATAAATAAAAATCACCCCCAAATATACCGAAATTAAGGAAAACAAACCATAATTAATAAAAATCACCCGAAATTAAGGAAAATCGCCCAAAATTAAGGAAAATCAACTGAAATTAATTAAAATTACGCCGAAATCAACCGAAATTAAAAAAGTCGACTATAGTAAAAATTTTTAGTGAAATATTATGTATAGTATTTTAATTAATTTAATTAATTTAGTTAATACTATATAAATAGATAATTTAATTAATGCAATATAAATAATTAATTTAATTAATGCTATATAAATAGAGTAAAATATTTTTAGTAAAAATCACCTGAATTGAGAAAAATCTACCGAAATTAAGAAACGTCAATAATATATAAAAATAATAAATAATAAATGAAATATTAAATAAGTAAATAAATAATAAATAAAATAATAAATTAAAATCACCCCAAAATCAACCGAAATTAAGAAAAACAAACCGAAATTAATAAAAATAACACAAAATTAGGAAAAATCGCCCAAAATTAAGAAAAATCAACTGAAATTAATAAAAATTACACCGAAATCAACCGAAATTAAAATATCGACTATAGTAAAAATTTTTGGTAAATTTTATATATAGTATTTTAATTAATTTAATTAATTTAGTTAATACTATATAAATAATTAATTTCATTAATACAATATAAATAATTAATTTAATTAATACTATATAAATATAGGAAAATATTTCTAGTAAAAATCACCTAAATTGAGAAAAATCTACCGAAATTAAGAAACGTCAATAATATATAAAAATAATAAATAATAAATGAAATATGAAATAAGTAAATAAATAATAAATAAAATAATAAATTAAAATCACCCCCAAATCAACCGAAATTAAGAAAAACAAACCGAAATTAATAAAAATAACACAAAATTAGGAAAAATCGCCCAAAATTAAGAAAAATCAACTGAAATTAATTAAAATTACGCCGAAATCAACCGAAATTAAAAAAGTCGACTATAGTAAAAATTTTTAGTGAAATATTATATATAGTATTTTAATTAATTTAATTAATTTAATTGATATTATATAAATAATTAATTTAATTAATACTATATAAATATAGTAAAATATTTTTAGTAAAAATCACCTAAATTGAGAAAAATATACCAAAATTAAGAAAGGTCAATAATAAATAAAAATAATAAGTAGTAAATAAAATATTAAATAAGTAAATAAATAATAAATACATAATAAAAAAAAAAAAATAAAAATCACCCCAAAATCAACCGAAATTAAAAAAACCAAACCATAATTAATAAAAATCACCCAAAATTTAGGAAAATTGCCCAAAATTAAGGAAAATCAACTAAAATTAATTAAAATTACGCCGAAATCAACCGAAATTAAGAAAAGTCGACTATAATTAATAAAAATCTACCTAAATTAAGAAATATCTGCCAAAATTAAGTAACGTCAATAATAAATGAAAATAATAAATAATAAATAAAATATTAAATAAATAAATAAATAATAAATAAAACAATAAATAAAAATCACCCCAAAATCAACCAAAATTAAGGAAAATTAACCATAATTAAGAAAAATCACCTAAATTAAGATAAATCTTTCAAAATTTAAAAAAAATCCACCAAAATTAGGAAATATCAACCATTATTAATTAGAATCACCGAGAAAATTGCCCAAAATTAATAAAAATCAAGCATAATTAATAAAAATCAAAGAAAAAATCGCCAAAAATTAAGAAAAATCAGCCAAAATTAAAAAACATCAACCATAATTAATAAAAATCAAGCATAATTAATAAAAATCACCTAAATTAAGAAAAATCGCCCAGAATTAAGAAAAACCATCAAAAATTAAGAAAAGAATCAACCATAATTAACAAAATAAGCCCAAAAAGCTCCTAAAATTAAGGAAAATGACACAAAATTCCAGGAAAAAATAAAAATTTAACAGAAATTCACCCAAAATTTATAAAACTCACCCAAAAATTGCGAAATTTCCTCCAAATTTCCCCAAAATCGCAAAAATTTTGCCGAAGCTCCCCCAAACCCCGCCCCTTTCACTAAAGCCACGCCCATTTTTCCTTATATGGCGCAGCTGGAGCAGCTCTGTCGAAGCCACGCCCCTCCGGGCTCTAAGCCACGCCCCCTCCCTCGTTTGCAGCGTTATTTCGCCGAGGTTCGCCACGCCCACCCAGGTAGGCGGGGCTTAAGTAGGGCTAAATGAGCGATATGCAAATTAGATCATTCATTTACCATAAACTCCGCCCACAGTGCCTTCGCCGCGCCCACTTCCGGCTAAGAAAATCACGCCCCTGTAAGTAGCCACGCCCACAAGCCACATCTCCTAATTATTCGGTAATTAAGCTGCTAATTAATGTTTATTAACTGAATAATTCAGGAGAAAGCTCCGCCCACGTCGCCGTAGGCTCCGCCCCCTCCGCTTCTCCCCTTACCGTGAGTGGGGCAAACCATTCTGACGGCGGGGGGGTTGTCTGAAACAGCCAATGAGGTTTTTCGACGCATTTTGGCAGCCAATCGCAGCGAGGCGCGGCTAAGGAGGGTTAAGACGCCTGGCGTGACGTCATCGGGCGTTTCAGCAGTCAAATTTGGGGTTAAAAAAGGCATTTTTGGGGTTTCCCTTCTGTGAAGCATAATAAAGCCGCCCTCGCAAGGCGGGCTGTAGCGCCGTTGATTGGCAGTGCATTCAACCAATGAGGCGCGTAGAGAACCCGGAGATGCTCTCTGAACTACAAATGCCGCCATTTTTACTTTTGGCAAGGGGGCGGGCATAGAGCTCTGATTGGCTGAGAAGCCGGAAGCGCTTCAGCCGCCATTTTAGGTGTTGGCACCGCGGGTGTAGCGGGCGGGGCTTCGCTTCCGCTTCCGCTCGGCGGCTCCGACGGCGCCGCAGCAGCCACGATGCTCATCAAAGTCAAGGTTTTTTTGGGGTTAAAACCGCGAATTTCGGGCAAATTTTAACAATTTTTGCCTTTAGCCAGGGGGGAGGGGTGGCGCGGAGGGGATTTGGGGCGAAACTCGCGGATTTTGGGGCGGTTTTAAAGGGGGGGGGGGCAGCGTGAGGGGAGCGCGCGGTGCATTGTGGGAACATGGCGCCCCCTGCAGACGCTGACGGGGAAGGAGATCGAGATCGACATCGAGCCCACGGACAAGGTGAGCTCCCAGTTTGGACCAGTATAAACCAGTTCGGAGCGGCCCGGGCTGGGTGAGGAGCGGCTTCAGGGTGGGGGGGAAGCGCCAGGGGGTTCCCAGTTTGGTCCCAGTAAGGGGGAGGGGCGACCCAGTATGGCCCAGTTCATCCCAGTATGGCCCAGCTGCCTCCCAGTTCATCCCAGTATGGCCCAGTTCATCCCAGTATGGCCCAGCTGCCTCCCAGTTCATCCCAGTATGGCCCAGTTCATCCCAGTTCATCCCAGTATGGCCCAGTTCATCCCAGTGTGGCCCAGTTCATCCCAGTATGGCCCAGTTCATCCCAGTTCATCCCAGTATGGCCCAGTTCATCCCAGTGTGGCCCAGTGGCCTCCCAGTTCATCCCAGTTCATCCCAGTATGGCCCAGTGGCCTCCCGGTAACTCCCAGTTCATCCCAGTATGGCCCAGTGGCCTCCCAGTTCATCCCAGTATGGCCCAGCTGCCTCCCAGTTCATCCCAGTATGGCCCAGTTCATCCCAGTTCATCCCAGTATGGCCCAGTTGCCTCCCAGTTCATCCCAGTAACCCCCAGATCTATTCCCAGTAACTCCCAGTTCATCCCAGTCTCTCCCAGTTCATCCCAGTTCCTCCCAGTCCCTCCCAGTTCATCCCAGTAACCCCAAACCCCCTCCCAGTACAAACCAGTAACCCCAAACCCCCTCCCAGTTCATCCCAGTCCCCTCCCAGTTCAAACCAGTGACCCCCCCAGTATAGACCAGTATGGCCCAGTTCCCTCCCAGCGTCCCCAAACCCCATCCCAGTATAAACCAGTAGCCCCAAATCCCCTCCCAGTCCCTCCCAGTTCCCTCCCAGTTCCCTCCCAGTCCCTCCCAGTGCCTCCCAGTCCATCCCAGTATGGTTCAATCCCTTTCCCAGTTCCTCCCAGTATTCCCCAGTGTGTCCCAGTTCATCCCAGTATGGTCCAGTTCCCTCCCAGTTCCCTCCCAGTTCCCTCCCAGTCCCTCCCAGTTCATCCCAGTTGATCCCAGTATGGCCCAGTTCCTTTCCAGTCTGTCCCAGTTCATCCCAGTATGGCCCAGTCCCCTCCCAGTTCATCCCAGTTCATCCCAGTTCCATCCCAGTCCCTCCCAGTTCCATCCCAGTCCCTCCCAGTTTGATCCCAGTCCATCCCAGTCCCTCCCAGTCCATCCCAGTCCCTCCCAGTTTGATCCCAGTTCATCCCAGTCCCTCCCAGTCCCTCCCAGTCCCTCCCAGTTCCCTCCCAGTTCATCCCCGTTCCATCCCAGTATAACCCAGTTCCCTCCCAGTTCCCTCCCAGTCCCTCCCAGTCCCTCCCAGTTCATCCCAGTCCCTTCCAGTTCATCCCAGTAACCCCAAACCCCCTCCCAGTACAAACCAGTAACCCCAAACCCCCTCCCAGTTCATCCCAGTTCCCTCCCAGTTCAAACCAGTGACCCCCCCAGTATAGACCAGTATGGCCCAGTTCCCTCCCAGCGTCCCCAAACCCCATCCCAGTATAAACCAGTAGCCCCAAATCCCCTCCCAGTTCATCCCAGTCCCTCCCAGTCCCTCCCAGTGCCTCCCAGTCCATCCCAGTATGGTTCAATCCCTTTCCCAGTTCCTCCCAGTATTCCCCAGTCTGTCCCAGTTCATCCCAGTTGATCCCAGTATGGCCCAGTTCCTTTCCAGTCTGTCCCAGTTCATCCCAGTATGGTCCAGTTCCCTCCCAGTTCCCTCCCAGTCCCTCCCAGTTCATCCCAGTTGATCCCAGTATGGCCCAGTTCCTTTCCAGTCTGTCCCAGTTCATCCCAGTATGGCCCAGTCCCTCCCAGTTCATCCCAGTTCCCTCCCAGTTCATCCCAGTTCCCTCCCAGTTCCCTCCCAGTTCCCTCCCAGTCCCCTCCCAGTTCATCCCAGTTCATCCCAGTTCCATCCCAGTCCCTCCCAGTCCCTCCCAGTTTGATCCCAGTCCATCCCAGTCCATCCCAGTTCCCTCCCAGTCCATCCCAGTTCATCCCAGTCCCTCCCAGTCCCTCCCAGTTTGATCCCAGTCCATCCCAGTCCATCCCAGTTCCCCCCAGTCCCTCCCAGTTCATCCCCGTTCCATCCCAGTATAACCCAGTTCCCTCCCAGTTCCCTCCCAGTCCCTCCCAGTCCCTCCCAGTTCATCCCAGTCCCTCCCAGTTCATCCCAGTCCCTCCCAGTTCATCCCAGTAACTCCAAACCCCCTCCCAGTACAAACCAGTAACCCCAAACCCCCTCCCAGTTCATCCCAGTTCCCTCCCAGTTTAAACCAGTGACCCCCCCAGTATACACCAGTATGGCCCAGTTCCCTCCCAGCGTCCCCAAACCCCATCCCAGTATAAACCAGTAGCCCCAAATCCCCTCCCAGTTCATCCCAGTTCCCTCCCAGTTCCCTCCCAGTCCCTCCCAGTCCATCCCAGTATGGTTCAATCCCTTTCCCAGTTCCTCCCAGTATTCCCCAGTCTGTCCCAGTTCATCCCAGTATGGTCCAGTTCCCTCCCAGTTCCCTCCCAGTTCCCTCCCAGTCCCTCCCAGTTCATCCCAGTTGATCCCAGTATGGCCCAGTTCCTTTCCAGTCTGTCCCAGTTCATCCCAGTATGGCCCAGTCCCCTCCCAGTTCATCCCAGTTCCATCCCAGTTCCATCCCAGTCCATCCCAGTCCATCCCAGTCCCTCCCAGTTTGATCCCAGTCCATCCCAGTCCCTCCCAGTTTGATCCCAGTCCATCCCAGTCCCTCCCAGTTCCCTCCCAGTCCCCTCCCAGTTCATCCCAGTTCATCCCAGTCCCTCCCAGTTCATCCCAGTTCCCTCCCAGTCCCTCCCAGTCCCTCCCAGTTCATCCCAGTTCATCCCAGTCCCTCCCAGTCCCTCCCAGTTCCCTCCCAGTCCCTCCCAGTCCCTCCCAGTTCATCCCAGTCCCTCCCAGTCCCTCCCAGTCCCTCCCAGTTCCCTCCCAGTTCATCCCCGTTCCATCCCAGTATAACCCAGTTCCCTCCCAGTTCATCCCAGTCCCTCCCAGTTCCCTCCCAGTCCCTCCCAGTTCATCCCAGTTCCCTCCCAGTTCCCTCCCAGTTCCTCCCAGTCCCTCCCAGTTCATCCCAGTCCCTCCCAGTTTGTTCCCAGTTCCCTCCCAGACCCTCCCAGTCCCTCCCAGTCCATCCCAGTCCCTCCCAGTTTGATCCCAGTCCATCCCAGTCCATCCCAGTTCGCTCCCAGTCCATCCCAGTTCATCCCAGTCCCTCCCAGTCCCTCCCAGTTCCCTCCCAGTTCATCCCCGTTCCATCCCAGTATAACCCAGTTCCCTCCCAGTTCATCCCAGTCCCTCCCAGTTCCCTCCCAGTTCCCTCCCAGTCCCTCCCAGTTCCCTCCCAGTCCCTCCCAGTTCCCTCCCAGTTCATCCAGTTCCATCCCAGTCCCTCCCAGTCCCTCCCAGTTCCCTCCCAGTCCCTCCCAGTCCCTCCCAGTTCCCTCCCAGTCCCTCCCAGTCCCTCCCAGTTCCCTCCCAGTTCCTCCCAGTCCCTCCCAGTTCATCCCAGTCCCTCCCAGTCCATCCCAGTCCCTCCCAGTCCCTCCCAGTCCCTCCCAGTTCATCCCAGTTCCCCCCAGTTCCCTCCCAGTCCCTCCCAGTCCCTCCCCCTGCCATTACCCCTTTAACGCGGTCCCCACCCTCCATCGCCCTTTTAAAACCACAGACGAGTCCTCCAGGTCCGCCAGCCCGCCCTTTAGCCCCGCCCACTTCCGGCGGCGCTCCGCCACACTCCCCCCATCTCTATGACCCAAAATGGCGGCGCCCATCAGTTTTCAACCTCCGGAGCCTCCAGATGTGCCCAAATTTCCCCAAATTCGCCCGAAATGTCCCCAAAATGAGGCCAGATGTGCTCGGGTGCCCCCCAGATGTGCCCAGATGTGGTTTTTTTTTTTTTTTTTTTTGCGGCGCAGGTGGAGCGGATCAAAGAGCGCGTGGAGGAGAAGGAGGGGATCCCCCCTCAGCAGCAGCGGCTGATCTACAGCGGCAAGCAGATGTAGGCGGGGCTTAAAGGGGGCGTGGTTAAAACGGGGGGGCGTGGCCATGGGGTAAAGGGGCGGGGTTTAAATGTGGAGGTTTAGGGGTAAAAATTAAAAAATTTCGGGTTAAAATGGGGAAATTTGGGTTAAAATGGCGGCAAATAGGGTTGAAATGGTTGGTGGGGGCGGGGCTTAAGTGGGCGTGGTTAAAATGGGAATGGGATTTGGGGGAGGGGCGTGGCCATGGGGTAAAGGGGCGGGGTTTAAATGTGGAGGTTTAGGGGTAAAAATTAAAAAATTTCGGGTTAAAATGGGCAAATTAGGGCTAAAATGGCGGCAAATGGGGATAAAATGGTGGATGGGGCGTGGCCTAAGTGGGTGGAGCTTAACGAGGACGAATTGGGTGAAAATGGGGAAATTTGAGGTGAAATTTGGGTTAAAATGGGGAAATTTGAGTTAAAATGGCGGCAAATAGGGTTAAAATGGTTGGTGGGGCGGGGCTTAAGTGGGCGTGGTCAAAGTGGGAGGGGATTGGGGGAGGGGCGTGGCCATGGGGTAAAGGGGCGGGGTTTAAATGTGGAGGTTTAGGGGTAAAAATTAAAAAATTTCGGGTTAAAATGGGGAAATTTGGGTTAAAATGGCGGCAAATAGGGTTAAAATGGTGGGTGGGGGCGGGGCTTAAGTGGGCGTGGTTAAAATGGGAGTGGATTACAGGGAGGGGCGTGGCCATGGGGTAAAGGGGCCGGGTTTAGATGAGATTTGGGGTAAAAATGAGGAAATTTGGGTTAAAATGTGGAAATTAGGGCTAAAATGGCGGGAAATGGGGATAAAATGGCGGATGGGGCGTGGCCTAAGTGGGTGGAGCTTAACGAGAAGAAATTGGGTGAAAATGGGAAAATTTGAGGTGAAATTTGGGTTAAAATGGGGAAATTTGAGGTGAAATTTGGGTTAAAATGGGGAAATTTGGGTTAAAATGGCGGCAAATAGGGGTAAAATGGTGGGTGGGGGCGGGGCTTAAGTGGGCGTGGTCAAAGTGGGAGGGGATTAGGGGAGGGGCGTGGCCATGGGGTAAAGGGGCGGGGTTTCAATGTGGAGGTTTAGGGGTAAAAGTTAAAAAATTTCGGGTTAAAATGTGGAAATTTGGGCTAAAATGGCGGGAAATGGGGATAAAATGGTGGATGGGGCGTGGCCTAAGTGGGCGGAGCTTAACGAGGGGGAACTGGGTGAAAATGGGAAAATTTGAGGTGAAATTTGGGATAAAATGGGGAAATTTGGGTTGAAATGGCGGCAAATGGGAATAAAAGGGTGGCTGGGGGCGGGGCCTAAGTAGCGGTGACTTTAAAGGAGGGTGTGGCTCAAAGGGGGCGTGGCTTGTGCAGCAAAGTGGGTGTGGCCTAATGGGGTGTGGCCTTTCTGACTCCTCCCCCAGGAACGATGAGAAGACGGCGGCCGACTACAAAATCCAGGGGGGCTCCGTCCTCCATCTTGTGCTGGCCCTGCGGGGGGGCGTGGCCAGGCTCTGAGTGGGCGTGGCCAGGCTCAGACCACACCCCCCTATCCCTTTAAGCCACGCCCACTCGCATTACCCCCATCCCTGAGGTCATTTCCTGTTTGTGAATCCGTTATTATTTAATAAAGGTTGGCCGATGACGTCAGCAGCGCGTTTGTGACGTCATGGGCGTGTCGGTGATGTCATTTCTTGCTTATAATTCGTAGTGGTCCCCACTTTTAGCTGGCATTGCCCTTTTAAGGCGGCATTGCCGTTTTAATGGCATTGCCACTTTAAGGGTCTGCGGTCCCCACGGGTTGCTTTACCCTTTTAAGACCTTTAAAAACTCCCCAATTTTCCCCAAAATTTCACTTTTTAGCCCCAAAATGTCAATTCTTAACTCCAAACTCACCACTTCCACTCCAAAAATCACAATTTGGGCTTTTTTACTTCTCAAACCTTCATTTTTCATCCTAAAATCCGAAGTTTCACCCCCAAAATCCCCTTTTTTGGCCATGAAATAAAGCAAAATCACTATTTTTGGACCCAAAATCAACATTACGTTTCCAAAGCAAACATTTTAGCCCACATTTCACCATTTCACCTCCAAAATCCCAATTTTTAGCCCCAAAATCTCAATTTCCCACTGCAATCTCCTGAATTTTTAACCCTTTATTCTCATTTTTTTCCGCCAAATTTTAATTTCGACCCCAAAATCCCTCTTTTTAACCCACAACATTTTTTCTTCCCTTTTTCTCCCCCAAATCCCACTTGCTGACCCCAAATTCCTGATTTTTATCCCCGAACCGCCCAATTTTTTCTCAAATCCGTCACTTTTAACCCCAAAATCGCGACTTTCCACCATCGCCGCTTTAAGAGCGGTCCCCACCCGCCATCACCGCTTTAAAACCATAGAGAAGTCCTCCAGACCGGCTAGAGCGGGCGGACTTCCGGCGGCGCTCCGCCCTCACTTCCGGTTTACTCACTGCTCCAAAATGGCCGCCCCCTCCTTTTCTAAAATGGCGGCGCCCGCATTGGAGCGGATCCTGTCGGATCTCCTGGAACCCGACAGCGCCGGGATCCGCCAGGTGCCTGGAATTTCCCCAAATTCGGGCAAATTCGGGTGAATTTGTAGATTTTTGGTGTTTTTAGTGATTTTTGAGGTTTTTTTCCCAGGCCACGGAGCGGCTGCGGGAGGCGCTGGAGGAGCCGGAGGGGCCCGAAGGCCTCGTGGAGCTGCTGAGGGGGGCGGGGAGGCCGCAGGTCTGAGGGGGGAGAAAATCGGCGGGAAAATCTGGCATTTTTGGGATTTTTTAGAAAAAAAAAAAATTGGGGATTTTTTGGGGAATTTGGTGGTTTGGGGTAAAAATTGGGGGGTTTTGGGGGGAATTTTGGGATTTTTGCGGGAATTTTGGGACGGTTGGGGAGTGCTGCGATGATTCTGGGGAGAATTTGTGGAGATCCTGAGGGGATTTGGGTGAAAATTTTGGGATTTTGGGGGAAAAATGGGGAGAAATTTGGAATTAGGGGAGAATTTTTGCGTTTTAGGGGGAAAATTTGGGGAATTTTGGGGTTTTGTGGGGAATTTGGGGGTTTTCGGGGGAATTTGGATGATCCTGAGATGTGTTTGGCGGGAATTTTGGGATTTTTGGTGAAAATTGGGGGGAATTTGGGGGATTTCGCTAGGAATTTTCAGATTTTGGGGGAAATTTGTGAAACCTGAGGGGATTTGGGGTACATTTTGGGGAGAATTTGGGGTTTTTGGGAATAAATGGACGTTTGGGGGGGTATCTAGGTGGATTTTGAGGTGAATTTCGGGATTTGTGGGTTTCCCAGGTGGATTTGGGGTAAATTTGGGGGAATTTTGCAGAGATTTTGGAGGATTTGGGGTTGAATTTGGGAATTTTGGGATGAAATTGGGGGGAGTTTTGAGATATTGGGGTGAATTTGGGGGTTCCTAGGTGAATTTTGGGGTGAATTTCGACCATTTTGGGGCGAATTTAAGGGTGAATTTGGGGGATTTTGGGGTGAATTTGGGAATTTGGGGGTTCCCGGATGAACGCCGTGGATTTGGGGAGGAATTTCGGGGTAAATGTGGGCCATTTTGGGGCTCCCAGATCCGACACTTGGCCGCCGTTCTGCTCCGGAAGCGCCTCCGGAAGCTCCCTCAGGAGTTGATTGACAGGTGGGCGGGGCCTGGGCCCCATTGGGATCAACGGGAGGGGGCGTGGCTTACAGAACATGGGGCGTGGCTTCAGCCCCATTAGAATCAACAGGAGGGGCGTGGCTAAGTTTCAATTGCAGTCAATGGGAGGGGCGTGGCTTTAGGAAAAATGGGGCGGAGCTTCCACTCCTATTAGAATAAATTGAAGGGGCGTGGCTTGTTAAAAATGGGCGGAGTTTAAGCCCCTATTAAACTCAATGGGAGAAGGCGTGGCTTAGGTGCCATTAGAGTTAATAGGAGGGGCGTGGCTTAAAAAATGGGCGGGACTTCAGCCCTATTGAATTCCAATGAGAGGGGGCGTGGCTTAGGTTCAATTAGAGTCAATTGGAGGGGCGTGGCTTAGGGAAAGAGGGCGGAGCTTCAGCCGTATGAAAATCAATGGGAGGGGCGTGGCTTGTGGAAAATGGGCGGAGCTTCAGCACTATTAAACTCCAATGGGAGGGGGCGTGGCTTAGTTGCAATTAGAGTCAATTGGAGGGGCGTGGCTTAGGGAAATGGGGCGGAGCTTCAGCCTCATTGGGATAGATGAGAGGGGCGTGGCTTAGATGCCATTGAAGGTAATGGGGGCGTGGCTTCATAAAAATGGGCGGAGTTTTAGCCCTATTGAACTCAATAGGAGGGGGCGTGGCTTAGGAAGCATTGAAGTCAATTGGAGGTGGCGTGGCTTGGTAAAATGGGGCGGAGCTTGAGCGCCATTGAAATCAATAGGAGGGGCGTGGCTTGGGTGGAAGTGGAGTTAATGAGGGGGTGTGGCTTGAGATCTATTAATTAGACATGGTTGGCCTTAATTAAGGAGGTTAATTAGAGAGTGGGCGGGGCTTAAAAGGGGCGTGGTTTCCTTAATTAATGAGTGAGAGGAGCTTAATTTATAAAGGGGAGGGGCTTAAAGTTTGGCTCATGGTGGGCGTGGCCTGATCATAAATGGTGCTAAAGGGGGCGGGGCTTTACCATATATGGTAAAGTGGGCGTGTCTAACTCTGGCTCCGCCCCCTTCAGGCTCCCTCATGTCATCGTCGAGGCCTTGGATCGAGAGACAGAGTGAGTGGAAAATTCCGGAAAAATCCCAAAATTTTCCCAAAATTTTGGGAAATTTTGGGGCTGAATGGGGACTGGGGAAAAAAATTGGGGAAAAAATGGAAAAATTGGGGAAAATTTTTAATTTTGGGGGAAAAAGTGAATTTTTTGGACTTAAAACGGGAATTTTGGGAGATTTTTGGGAAGAATGAGAGATTTTATCAAAATCGCGATATTTTTTAGGAGAAAATGGGAATTTAAGGGAAAAAGTTGGAAATTTTAATTGGAAACCTAAATTTTTGCGATAAAAAATGGAAATTTTGGGAGAAAATTTTGGAATTTTAGGAAAAATGGAAATTTTCCCCAAATTTTTTTTTTTTAGGACAAAAAAATGTGAATTTATGATATAAAAATTGAAATTGTGGTCAAAAATGTGGGGTTTTGGATAAAAAAGTGAATTTTTGGGTGGAAAATTGGGGATTTTGAATGAAAATTGGGATATTTGAGGAAAAATTTTAGATTTTGAGGAAATGAGAGGCTTTTGACCAAACATTCTGGAAATTTGAATGGAAAATTGGGAATTTTGGGTCTAAAAAGGGGAATTTTGGCAAAATATGGAAATTTTTGTGTGGGAATTCAAAATTTTGGGCAATTATTTGGGAATTTTGCAGAAAAATTCAAAATTTGGGAAACCGGGAGGTTTTCATGAAACATTTTGGAAGTTTGGGGGGAAAATTCGGAATTTTGAGACCTAAAAGGAAAATTTTGGGAAAATGATGGGAGGTTTTGGGTGAGAATTCGAATTTTTGAGGAAATAATTGGGAATTTTGGGGTTAAAAAAAGAAGATTTTGGGAAATTTGGGGAAAAATTTGAATTTTAGGGCTGAAAATAGAAATTAATTTGCCAAAAAATTGGAATTTTTTGCTAAAAAACCCCCAATTTTGCTTTAAAAAATTCAAATTTTTTGTAAAAATTGGGGTTTTTTGTCGGATTTTGGGGGGTTTTTTTTTAATTTTGGGGATTTTGTGATTTTTTTGTCTCAGTTCTTGCAGCCGAGGGGCCCTGGGGCATCTCGGGGCGAAGCTGCTGCTCCTGGGGGGCCCCAAATTTTGGGAACCGCTGGAAAAATGGATCCGGGAGGCGGCGAGGGACCCCAGAAAATGGAGGTGAGAAAGTGAAAAATTGGGGAAATGTTTTAAAAATAAAATATCTTAAAATTTGAGCAAAAATCCGAAAAAATCCCCAAAAAAATCCCCCAAAAATTTCAAAAAATTCCAAAAAAATCCCCAAAAATTGCAAAAAAATTCCCCCCAAAAATCTCAAAAAATTAAAAAAAAAAATCCCCCAAAATTCCAGAAAATCTAAAAAAATCCAAAAAAATTAAAAAAAATTCCAAAAAAATTAAACAAAAATCCAAAAATATTAAAAAAAAAAACCAAAAAATTCCAAGAAAAATCGCAAAAAATTAAAAAAAAAATCCACAAAAATTCCTAAAAAATTCCTTAACAATCCCTTTATAAAAATCTTTACAATAAACCCCCAAAACCGCAAAAAATGAAATAAAAATAGTTTAAAATTTAATTAAAATTTAATTTTTTTTCTTTGCTTCACAGGGCGCATTGCGGGTGTTGGGCGTGGCCGGCCCCGCCCTTTCCGGCTCAGGCCCCGCCCTCCTGTCCCTGTCCCAGGGGGCTGGGAAACCCCAGAACCTCCAAAAATCACCCCAAAAATTCAAAAAAACCCCAAAAAATAAAAAAAAAAATCCCAAAAAATTCCAAAAATAATCTTAAAAAATTCCAAAAAAAATCGAAAAAAATCCTAAAAATTAGAAAAAAAAAATCAAAAAAAATCCAAAAAAAAATCCAAAAAATTTTTTAAAAAATCCCAAAAAATCCCCAAAAAATCAAAAAAATTGCAAAAAAATGCAAAAAAATTCCAAGAAAAATGCAAAAAAAATCCCAAAAATAATCCCAAAAAATTCCAAAAAAATCCAAAAAACTTCTAAAAAATATCCAAAAAAATCTTTAAAAAAATCCAAAAACATTCCAAAAAATTCTAAAAAAATTCCAAAAAATTCCAAAAAAGTTCCAGAAAATTCCAAAAAAAACTCCAAAAAAATTCCGGAAAAAATTCCCCTCGAAGACCTTCAAACCAAACCCCCAAAACCACAAAAAGATCCCATTAAAATTAATAAAAAATTTAATTTAAATTTTTTTTTCTCTATTTCACAGGGGGCGCTGCGGGTGTTGGGCGTGGCGGTGGGCGTGGCCGGCCCCGCCCTTTCCGGCTCTGGCCCCGCCCTCCTGCCCCTGCTCCGGGGGGCTGGGAAACCCCAGAACCTCCAAAAATCCTCTTAAAATTCCCCAAAAAATTCCAAAAAAATCCAAAAAAATCCCCAAAATTCCAAAAAAAAAAAAAATCCAAAAAATCCCCCCCAAAAATGCCAAAAAATTCCAAAAAAATTCCAGAAAATTCCAAAAAAATCCTAAAAAATTTCAAAAAATCCCCCAAAATTAAAAAAAAAAGTCCTAAAAACTAAAAACAATCCCAAAAAATTCCAAAAAAATCGAAAAAATTCCAAAAAAATCCTAAAAAATTAAAATAAAAATAAAAAAAAAATAAAAAAAATAAAAAAATTTTTTAAAAATTCAAAAAAAGTAAAAAAATTCAAAAAAAAACCAAAAAAATTTTTAAAAATCCCCAAAAAATTTCAAAAAACAATTAAAAAAAATTCCAAAAGAATCCCCAAAAAAACCCCCAAAAATTCCAAAAAAATCCCAAAAAATCCCCCCAAAAATGCCAAAAAATTCCAAAAAAATTCCGAAAATTCAAAAAAAAAATCCTAAAAAATTTCAAAAAATCCCAAAACATTCGAAAATATATCCAAAAAATTCCAAAAAAGTTCCAAAAAAATTACTTAACAATCCCTTTAAAAAATCTTCAAAATAAACCCCCAAAACCGCAAAAAATCAATTAAAAAGCATTTAAAAATAACAAAAATTTAATTTTTTTTTTCTCTATTTCACAGGGGGCGCTGCGGGTGTTGGGCGTGGCGGTGGGCGTGGCCGGCCCCGCCCTTTCCAGCTCTGGCCCCGCCCTCCTGTTCCTGTCCCGGGGGGCTGGGAAACCCCAGAACCTCCAAAAATCCTTTAAAAATCCCCTCAAAAATTCCAAAAAATACAAAAAAAAAATTCAAAAAAAAAAAAAAAATCCCCAAAAAATCCAAAAAATTCCAAAAAAATTCCAAAAAAATAAAAAATCCCCAAAAATTCCAAAAAACCCACAAAAAATAAAAAAAAAATCCCCCAAAAATTCCAAAACCCCCCTAAAAATCCCAAAAAGTTTCAAAAAAATTCCCTAAAAATTCCAAAAAAATTCCAAAAAAATTCCAATAAAAATCTAAAAAAATTCAAAAAGAAATAAAAAAAATTAAAAAAAAAAAGTAAAAAAAATCCAAAAAAATTCCAAAAAATTCCAAGAAAAATCCCCAAAAATTAAAAAATCCAGAACAATTCAAAAAAAGTGCAAAAAATTCAAAAAAATCCAAACATTTCTAAAAAATATCGAAAAAAATTCCCAAAAATTTTCAAAAATCTCAAAAAATTTCAAAAAAATCCCAAAAAATTAAAAAAAAAAAAAACTCCCCTGAAAGATCTTCAAACCAAACCCCCAAAACCACAAAAAGATCCCATTAAAATTAATAAAAAATTTAATTTAAATTTTTTTTCTCTATTTCACAGGGGGCGCTGCGGGTGGTGGGCGTGGCGGTGGGCGTGGCCGGCCCCGCCCTTTCGGGCTCAGGCCCCGCCCTCCTGCCCCTGCTCCGGGGGGCTGGGAAACCCCAGAACCTCCAAAAATCCTTTAAAAATCCTTCCAAAAATTAAAAAAAAATCCGAAAAAATCCCCCCAAAATAGTAAAAAAAAAATCCAAAAAATCCCCCCCAAAAATCCAAAGAAATTCCAAAAATTAAAAAAAAAATCCAAAAATTTCTAAAAAATATCTAAAAAATTCCAAAAAGAAATCCCAAAAAATTTCAAAAAACATTCCAAAGAATAAAAAAAATCCCAAAAAATTCCAAAAAAATTCCAAAAAATCTCCCAAAAAAATCCCAAAAAAAACCCCCAAAAATTAAAAAAGAATCCCAAAAAATTCCAAAAATAATCTTTAAAAAATTCCAAAAAAAATCCAAAAAAATCGTAAAAAATTGGAAAAAAAAAAATCCAAAAAACCGTCAAAAAATTAAGAAAAAATCACAAAAAATTTAAAAAAAATCCCAAAAAATTAAAAAGAAATCCCAAAAAATTAAAAAGAAAATCCAAAAAATTCCAAGAAAAATCGCAAAAAAATAAAAAAAACCCCACAAAAATTCCTAAAAAATTCCTTAACAATCCCTTTATAAAAATCTTTACACTAAACCCCCAAAACCGCAAAAAATGAAATAAAAACAGTTTAAAATTTAATTAAAATTTAATTTTTTTTCTTTCCGTCACAGGGCGCGCTGCGGGTGTTGGGCGTGGCGGTGGGCGTGGCCGGCCCCGCCCTTTCCGGCTCTGGCCCCGCCCTCCTGTCCCTGCTCCGGGGGGTCCTCAGATCTCGGGGTGACCCCGGAGCCGCCGGCGCCGCCCTCGGGGCCCTGGGGGCGCTCGTGGCCCTCGTGGGACCCAAAAAAAACGGTGAGAAAAATAAAAAAATTCCCTCAAAATTTCAAATTTTGGCCAAAAAAAAAATTTTCCCAAATTTGAAATTTTAGGCGAAAAATTTTCCGATTTTTTTCACTCCAAATTTTGAGAATTGGTGAAAAATTTTCACAGAAAATTTGATATTTCCAGGGTGAAATTTGAAGGTTTGGTGGTGAAATTTGATTTTTCTGAGCCAAAATTTTGCATTTTCAGCTGAAAATTTGGGGATTTTTGACACAAAATTCTGCCTTTTTTTTTCACTTAAAAATTTGGGATTTTTTCAAAGCAGATTTTGGGGTTTTAAGGCAAAATTTTGGGGAGGAATTTGGAAGTAAAAAAAAATTCCGAAATTTTCAGCGAAAATTTTCTGGTTTTTTTGACTCAAAATTTTGAGAATTGGGGAAAATTTTCTATGAAAATTTGACATTTCCGGGCGGAAATTTGTAGGTTTGGTGGGAAAATTTGATTTTTCTGAGCCAAAATTTTGCATTTTCAGCCCAAAATTTTGGGATTTGGAGCCGAAATTCTGCCTTTTTGTTTTTTACTCAAAATTTGGGATTTTTCGAAGCAAATTTTTGGGTTTTAAGGCAAAATTTTTGGGAGGAATTTGGAAGTAGAAAAAAATTCGGAAATTTTAAGTGAAAGTTTTCCGATTTTTTTTTTGGCTCAAAATTTTGAGAATTGGGGGAAAATTTTCACTGAAAATTTGACATTTCCGGGCTGAAATTTAAAAGTTTGGTGGCAAAATTTGATATTTTTGAGCCAAAATTTTGCGTTATCATCTGAAAATTTTGGGATTTGGAGCCGAAATTCTGCCTTTTTTTTTACTTAAAAATTTTAAGGTTTAGGGCAAAATTTGGGATTTTTTCAGAGCAAATTTTGGGGTTTTCAGGCAAAATTTTGGGGCGGAATTTGGGTATTTGGAGGTGAAAAAATTGGCATTTTTCACCCAAGATTTGGGAGGTTTTATCACAATATTTGAAATGTTTGACACAAAACTTGGGAAATTTGACCAAAATTTTGGAGTTTTGAACCAAATTTTGGGAAATTTGACGGAAATTTTGGAGTTTTGCACCAAATTTTGGGATTTTTGACACAAATTTTGGGAAATTGGACGGAAATTTTGGATTTTAGAATAAAATTTTGGGATTTTTGACACAAAATTTGGGAAATTTGATCGAAAAATTCCGGGCAAAAAAAATTTTGAAATTTTCAGCGAAAATTTTCCGATTTTTTTTCACTCAAAATTTTGAGAATTGGGGAAAAATTTTCAGTGAAAATTTTGACTTTTCCGGACAGAAATTTGAAGGTTTGGTGGCAAAATTTGATTTTTCTGAGCCAAAATTTTGCATTTTCAGCCCAAAATTTGGGGATTTGGAGCCAAAATTTGGAGGTTTTGGGCAAAAGTTTTTGATTTTCTCAGGCAAAATTGTGATCCTAAGTTTTTGGGATTTGCACTCAGAATTCAAATTTTTTAACCTAAAATTTGGAGATTTGGTGTGAAACTTTCAATTTTCTGAGCAAATATTTGGGAAATTTTTTTTAACCAAATTTTCGGATTTTTGGGGCCAAATTCCGACATTTCCAGGGTGAAATTGGAATGGTTGGGGGCAAAAATTGAGAATTTTTTTCGCCCAAATTTTAGAGATTTTGAGCTAAAAACTGGGAATTTCAAGATAAAATCCAGATTTTTGAAACCCAAAATTTTCTGGTTTGGGGCAAAAATTGAGAATTGTTCAGCCCAAACTTCAGATTTTTAGCCAAGATTTAGGAATTTTTACAAAAAATTCAGATTTTTTTTGTCACCCCACATTTAGGGATTTGGTCTCAAAATTCAGAAATTTTTAGAGCCAAAATCTGGAGGTTTGGGGCAAAATTTTGGATTTTTTTTCAAAGCAGATTTTCCAGTTTTGGGTAAAATTCCAAAATTTTCACCAAAATTTTGATATTTTCAGGGTGAAATTTGAAGACTTGGGGACAAAAATTGGCATTTTTCAGCCCAAAATTCAAATTTTGATCTCAAATTTAGGGATTTTAACTCAAAATTCAAATTTTTTTTTTATTTACCCAAGATTTGGAGACTTTGGGGCAACATTCCAAAATTTTGAGAAAAAAAATTGAAATTTTTTGGGTGAAATTTAAATGTTTGGGGGCAAGAATTGAGATTTTTTTCAGCCAAAATTTTAGGGATTCTGAGCCAAAATTCAGAATTTTTTAACCCAAAATTTTGATGACTTTGAGCCAAAATTCAAAATTTTTTAACCCAAAATTTGGGGATTTTGAGCCAAAATTTAGATTTTTTTTTCTAGCCAAAAATTTGAAATTTTCAGGGTGAAATTTGAAGTTGTCGGGATAAAAATTAAAATTATCTTCAGCCCAAAATTCAAATTTTGATCAAAAATTTGGGGATTTGGACCCAAAATTTGGGCATTTTGAGCCAAAATTCAAAATTTTTTTTTTCACTCAGAATTTGGAGATTTTTGGGCAAAATTCACACCCAAAATTTAAAATTTTCATGGTTAAATTTGAAGATTTGGGGGCAAAAATTGAGATTTTTCGGCCAAGTTTTTGGATTTTCAGCCCATAATTCAAATTTTGATTCAGAATTTGGGGATTTTGACCCAAAATTCAGATTTTTTATTCATATTTTGAGGTTTTGAGCCAAAATTTTTATTTTTCGCCCCAGAATTTGCTTCGCTCTCTGGTCCCCGAGGTCCTGGCGGCGCTGGAGGAGCTGCTGAACCTGGATGAGGTAAAAATGGAAAATTTTGGGTAAATTTGGGTAAAATTATTATTTTTGGCGAGTTGGAAGAAATTTTGGGCTAAAATTGTAAAATTTGGGTGGAAATTTGCAAAAAAATTGGAAAAAATTGGGAATTTTAGGGGAAATTTGGGGTTGAAATGAGGAAATTCGAGGTGAATTTAAGGGGGATTTGGGACAATAAAATGGGGAAATTTTGGAAATTTTAAGGGGAAAAATTTGGGGGGATTTGGGGAAATTTGGGGTTAAAATGTGGAAATTTTGGGGAGGGAATTTGAGGCTGAAACGGGGAAAATTTGGGCTGAAATTGGGAATTTTGTGGCAAATCCGAAGTT
Source organism: Melospiza melodia melodia (assembly GCF_035770615.1). NCBI lineage: Eukaryota > Metazoa > Chordata > Aves > Passeriformes > Passerellidae > Melospiza > Melospiza melodia. The sequence goes on from NW_026948557.1 coordinate 132,578, forward strand.
GAAATTTGGGGTAATTTTGGAGGAATTTGGGGAAAATTTTTAAGGGGAAATCCGGGAGAAGCGTGAGGGAAATTTGAGGCTGAAATTGAAGAATTCTGGGGGAATTTGGGTTGAAATGATGAAATTTGGGCGATTTTTGGGGTGAATTTTGGGGATTTCCGTGCAGGAGCGCGGGGCCGACGCTCTGGAGGTTCTGGATGAATTCTTGGAAGCCAATCCTGAATCTTTGATCCCACACTTAAAGCCCATGCTGGAGCTCTGCCTGCAGGTAAAGGCGAAATTTTCAATTTTTCAGCCCAAAATTTGGGAGTTGTGAGGCGAAAAAAATTGGGATTTTTGAGCCCAAAAAATTTTGGGACACCAGGTCTGGCCCCATTCATTTCAATGGGGAGTTTGGGACACCAGGTCTACCCCATTAAAGTCAATGGGGATTTACAGACACCAGGTCTACCCCCATTCATTTCAATGGGAATTTGGGACACCAGGTCTACCTGCATTAAAGTCAATGGGAATTCAGGGACACCAGGTCTACCCCCATTGAAGTCAATGGGGAAATTCAGACACCAGGTCTACCCCATTGAAGTCAATGGGGATTTACAGACACCAGGTCTACCCCATTGAAATTGATGGGGAATTTTGGACACCAGGTCTACCCTCATTAAAGTCAATGGGGAATTTGGGACACCAGGTCTACTCCCATTGAAACCAATGGGGATTTTGGACACCAGATCTACCCCCATTCATTTCAATGGGGAGTTTGGGACACCACGTCTATCCCCACTGAAGTCAATGGGAAATTTCGGACACCAGGTCTACCCCCATTAAAGTCAATGGGAATTGACAGACACCAGGTCTACCCCCATTTAAACCAATGGGAATTTAGGGACACCAGGTCTACCCCATTAAAGTCAATGGGAATTGACGGACTCCAAGTCTACCCCATTGAAACCAATGGGGATTTACAGACACCAGGTCTACCCCATTGAAACCAGTGGGAATTGACGGACACCAGGTCTACCCCATTCATTCCAATGGGGATTTTGGACCCCAGGTCTACCCCAATTGAAACCAATGGGGATTTTGGACACCAGGTCTACCCCCCTTAAAGTCAATGGGGAAATTCAGACACCAGGTCTACCCCCATTGAAACCAATGGGGAATTTCAGACACCAGGTCTACCCCATTGAAGTCAATGGGGGAATTCAGGGACACCAGGTCTACCCCTCATTAAAGTCAATGGGAATTTTAGACACCAGGTCTACCCCCATTGAAAACAATGGGGAATTTGGGACACCAGGTCTACCCATTAAAGTCAATGGGAATTTACAGACACCAGGTCTACCCCTATTGAAACCAATGGGGATTTACAGACACCAGGTCTACCCCCATTAAAGTCAATGGGAATTGGCTGACACCAGGTCTACCCCATTGAAATAAATGGGATTTTACAGACACCAGGTCTACCCCATTCATTTCAATGGGAATTTGGGACACCAGGTCTACCTGCATTAAAGTCAATGGGAATTCAGGGACACCAGGTCTACCCCCATTGAAGTCAATGGGGAAATTCAGACACCAGGTCTACCCCATTGAAGTCAATGGGGATTTAAAGACACCAGGTCTACCCCCATTGAAATTGATGGGGAATTTTGGACACCAGGTCTACCCTCATTAAAGTCAATGGGGAAATTCAGACACGAAGTCTACCCTCATTGAAACCAATGGGGGATTTTGGACACCAGATCTACCCCCATTCATTTCAATGGGGAGTTTGGGACACCACGTCTATCCCCACTGAAGTCAATGGGAAATTTCGGACACCAGGTCTACCCCCATTAAAGTCAATGGGAATTCAGGGACACCAGTTCTACCCCCATTAAAATCAATGGGGAAATTCAGACACCAGGTCTACCCCATTGAAATCAATGGGGAAATTCTGACACCAGGTCTACCCCCATTGAAACCAATGGGGAATTTTACACACCAGGTCTACCCCATTAATGGGAATTCAAGGACACCAGGTCTACCCCATTAAAGTCAATGAGGAATTTTGGACACCAGGTCTACCCCCATTGAAACCAATGGAGAATTTGA